>NC_092167.1:2232241-2477241 GCF_045791955.1 Oncorhynchus clarkii lewisi
CAACTGTGACCCCAGCTAACCTGTTACAAAGGAAGGTGTCCCTTCAGTCAACTGTGACCCCAGCTGACCTGTTACAAAGGAAGGTGACCCTTCAGTCAACTGTGACCCCAGCTGACCTGTTACAAAGGGTCCCTTCAGTCAACTGTGACCCCAGCTGACCTGTTACAAAGGGTCCCTTCAGTCAACTGTGACCCCAGCTGACCTGTTACAAAGGAAGGTGTCCCTTCAGTCAACTGTGACCCCAGCTGACCTGTTACAAAGGGAGGTGTCCCTTCAGTCAACTGTGACCCCAGCTGACCTGTTACAAAGGAAGGTGTCCCTTCAGTCAACTGTGACCCCAGCTTACCTGTTACAAAGGGTCCCTTCAGTCAACTGTGACCCCAGCTGACCTGTTACAAAGGGTCCCTTCAGTCAACTGTGACCCCAGCTGACCTGTTACAAAGGGTCCCTTCTGTCAACTGTGACCCCAGCTGACCTGTTACAAAGGAAGGTGACCCTTCAGTCAACTGTGACCCCAGCTGACCTGTTACAAAGGGTCCCTTCAGTCAACTATGACCCCTGCTGACCTGTTACAAAGGGTCCCTTCAGTCAACTGTGACCCCAGCTGACCTGTTACAAAGGGTCCCTTCAGTCAACTGTGACCCCAGCTGACCTGTTACAAAGGGTCCCTTCTGTCAACTGTGACCCCAGCTGACCTGTTACAAAGGAAGGTGACCCTTCAGTCAACTGTGACCCCAGCTGACCTGTTACAAAGGGTCCCTTCAGTCAACTGTGACCCCAGCTAACCTGTTACAAAGGAAGGTGTCCCTTCAGTCAACTGTGACCCCAGCTGACCTGTTACAAAGGAAGGTGACCCTTCAGTCAACTGTGACCCCAGCTGACCTGTTACAAAGGGTCCCTTCAGTCAACTGTGACCCCAGCTGACCTGTTACAAAGGGTCCCTTCAGTCAACTGTGACCCCAGCTGACCTGTTACAAAGGAAGGTGTCCCTTCAGTCAACTGTGACCCCAGCTGACCTGTTACAAAGGGAGGTGTCCCTTCAGTCAACTGTGACCCCAGCTGACCTGTTACAAAGGAAGGTGTCCCTTCAGTCAACTGTGACCCCAGCTGACCTGTTACAAAGGGTCCCTTCAGTCAACTGTGACCCCAGCTGACCTGTTACAAAGGGTCCCTTCAGTCAACTGTGACCCCAGCTGACCTGTTACAAAGGGTCCCTTCTGTCAACTGTGACCCCAGCTGACCTGTTACAAAGGAAGGTGACCCTTCAGTCAACTGTGACCCTAGCTGACCTGTTACAAAGGGTCCCTTCAGTCAACTATGACCCCAGCTGACCTGTTACAAAGGGTCCCTTCAGTCAACTGTGACCCCAGCTGACCTGTTACAAAGGGTCCCTTCAGTCAACTGTGACCCCAGCTGACCTGTTACAAAGGGTCCCTTCAGTCAACTGTGACCCCAGCTGACCTGTTACAAAGGAAGGTGTCCCTTCAGTCAACTGTGACCCCAGCTGACCTGTTACAAAGGGTCCCTTCTGTCAACTGTGACCCCAGCTGACCTGTTACAAAGGGTCCCTTCAGTCAACTGTGACCCCAGCTGACCTGTTACAAAGGAAGGTGTCCGTTCAGTCAACTGTGACCCCAGCTGACCTGTTACAAAGGGTCCCTTCTGTCAACTGTGACCCCAGCTGACCTGTTACAAAGGGTCCCTTCAGGCAACTGTGACCCCAGCTGACCTGTTACAAAGGGTCCCTTCAGTCAACTGTGACCCCAGCTGACCTGTTACAAAGGGTCCCTTCAGTCAACTGTGACCACGGCTGACCTGTTACAAAGGAAGGTGTCCCTTCAGTCAACTGTGACCCCAGCTGACCTGTTACAAAGGGTCCCTTCAGTCAACTGTGACCCCAGCTGACCTGTTACAAAGGGTCCCTTCAGTCAACTGTGACCCCAGCTGACCTGTTACAAAGGAAGGTGACCCTTCAGTCAACTGTGACCCCAGCTGACCTGTTACAAAGGGTCCCTTCAGTCAACTGTGACCCCAGCTGACCTGTTACAAAGGAAGGTGTCCCTTCAGGCAACTATGACCCCAGCTGACCTGTTACAAAGGGTCCCTTCAGTCAACTGTGACCCCAGCTGACCTGTTACAAAGGGTCCCTTCAGTCAACTGTGACCCCAGCTGACCTGTTACAAAGGAAGGTGTCCCTTCAGTCAACTGTGACCCCAGCTGACCTGTTACAAAGGGTCCCTTCAGTCAACTGTGACCCCAGCTGACCTGTTACAAAGGGTCCCTTCAGTCAACTGTGACCCCAGCTGACCTGTTACAAAGGGTCCCTTCAGTCAACTGTGACCCCAGCTGACCTGTTACAAAGGGTCCCTTCAGTCAACTGTGACCCCAGCTGACCTGTTACAAAGGAAGGTGACCCTTCAGGCAACTGTGACCCCAGCTGACCTGTTACAAAGGGTCCCTTCAGTCAACTGTGACCCCAGCTGACCTGTTACAAAGGAAGGTGTCCCTTCAGTTAACTGTGACCCCAGCTGACCTGTTACAAAGGGTCCCTTCAGTCAACTATGACCCCAGCTGACCTGTTACAAAGGGTATCTTCAGGCAACTATGAACCCAGCTGACCTGTTACAAAGGAAGGTGTCCCTTCAGTCAACTGTGACCCCAGCTGACCTGTTACAAAGGGTCCCTTCAGTCAACTGTGACCACAGCTGACCTGTTACAAAGGGTCCCTTCAGTCAACTGTGACCCCAGCTGACCTGTTACAAAGGAAGGTGTCCCTTCAGTCAACTGTGACCCCAGCTGACCTGTTACAAAGGGTCCCTTCAGTCAACTGTGACCCCAGCTGACCTGTTACAAAGGGTCCCTTCTGTCAACTGTGACCCCAGCTGACCTGTTACAAAGGAAGGTGTCCCTTCAGTCAACTGTGACCCCAGCTGACCTGTTACAAAGGGTCCCTTCAGTCAACTGTGACCCCAGCTGACCTGTTACAAAGGAAGGTGACCCTTCAGTCAACTGTGACCCCAGCTGACCTGTTACAAAGGGTCCCTTCAGTCAACTGTGACCCCAGCTAACCTGTTACAAAGGAAGGTGTCCCTTCAGTCAACTGTGACCCCAGCTGACCTGTTACAAAGGAAGGTGACCCTTCAGTCAACTGTGACCCCAGCTGACCTGTTACAAAGGGTCCCTTCAGTCAACTGTGACCCCAGCTGACCTGTTACAAAGGGTCCCTTCAGTCAACTGTGACCCCAGCTGACCTGTTACAAAGGAAGGTGTCCCTTCAGTCAACTGTGACCCCAGCTGACCTGTTACAAAGGGAGGTGTCCCTTCAGTCAACTGTGACCCCAGCTGACCTGTTACAAAGGAAGGTGTCCCTTCAGTCAACTGTGACCCCAGCTTACCTGTTACAAAGGGTCCCTTCAGTCAACTGTGACCCCAGCTGACCTGTTACAAAGGGTCCCTTCAGTCAACTGTGACCCCAGCTGACCTGTTACAAAGGGTCCCTTCTGTCAACTGTGACCCCAGCTGACCTGTTACAAAGGAAGGTGACCCTTCAGTCAACTGTGACCCCAGCTGACCTGTTACAAAGGGTCCCTTCAGTCAACTATGACCCCTGCTGACCTGTTACAAAGGGTCCCTTCAGTCAACTGTGACCCCAGCTGACCTGTTACAAAGGGTCCCTTCAGTCAACTGTGACCCCAGCTGACCTGTTACAAAGGGTCCCTTCTGTCAACTGTGACCCCAGCTGACCTGTTACAAAGGAAGGTGACCCTTCAGTCAACTGTGACCCCAGCTGACCTGTTACAAAGGGTCCCTTCAGTCAACTGTGACCCCAGCTAACCTGTTACAAAGGAAGGTGTCCCTTCAGTCAACTGTGACCCCAGCTGACCTGTTACAAAGGAAGGTGACCCTTCAGTCAACTGTGACCCCAGCTGACCTGTTACAAAGGGTCCCTTCAGTCAACTGTGACCCCAGCTGACCTGTTACAAAGGGTCCCTTCAGTCAACTGTGACCCCAGCTGACCTGTTACAAAGGAAGGTGTCCCTTCAGTCAACTGTGACCCCAGCTGACCTGTTACAAAGGGAGGTGTCCCTTCAGTCAACTGTGACCCCAGCTGACCTGTTACAAAGGAAGGTGTCCCTTCAGTCAACTGTGACCCCAGCTGACCTGTTACAAAGGGTCCCTTCAGTCAACTGTGACCCCAGCTGACCTGTTACAAAGGGTCCCTTCAGTCAACTGTGACCCCAGCTGACCTGTTACAAAGGGTCCCTTCTGTCAACTGTGACCCCAGCTGACCTGTTACAAAGGAAGGTGACCCTTCAGTCAACTGTGACCCTAGCTGACCTGTTACAAAGGGTCCCTTCAGTCAACTATGACCCCAGCTGACCTGTTACAAAGGGTCCCTTCAGTCAACTGTGACCCCAGCTGACCTGTTACAAAGGGTCCCTTCAGTCAACTGTGACCCCAGCTGACCTGTTACAAAGGGTCCCTTCAGTCAACTGTGACCCCAGCTGACCTGTTACAAAGGAAGGTGTCCCTTCAGTCAACTGTGACCCCAGCTGACCTGTTACAAAGGGTCCCTTCTGTCAACTGTGACCCCAGCTGACCTGTTACAAAGGGTCCCTTCAGTCAACTGTGACCCCAGCTGACCTGTTACAAAGGAAGGTGTCCGTTCAGTCAACTGTGACCCCAGCTGACCTGTTACAAAGGGTCCCTTCTGTCAACTGTGACCCCAGCTGACCTGTTACAAAGGGTCCCTTCAGGCAACTGTGACCCCAGCTGACCTGTTACAAAGGGTCCCTTCAGTCAACTGTGACCACGGCTGACCTGTTACAAAGGGTCCCTTCAGTCAACTGTGACCCCAGCTGACCTGTTACAAAGGGTCCCTTCAGTCAACTGTGACCCCAGCTGACCTGTTACAAAGGGTCCCTTCAGTCAACTGTGACCCCAGCTGACCTGTTACAAAGGAAGGTGTCCCTTCAGTCAACTGTGACCCCAGCTGACCTGTTACAAAGGGTCCCTTCAGTCAACTGTGACCCCAGCTGACCTGTTACAAAGGAAGGTGTCCCTTCAGTCAACTGTGACCCCAGCTGACCTGTTACAAAGGGTCCCTTCAGTCAACTGTGACCCCAGCTGACCTGTTACAAAGGGTCCCTTCAGTCAACTGTGACCCCAGCTGACCTGTTACAAAGGGTCCCTTCAGTCAACTGTGACCCCAGCTGACCTGTTACAAAGGAAGGTGTCCCTTCAGTCAACTGTGACCCCAGCTGACCTGTTACAAAGGGTCCCTTCAGTCAACTGTGACCCCAGCTGACCTGTTACAAAGGAAGGTGTCCCTTCAGTCAACTGTGACCCCAGCTGACCTGTTACAAAGGAAGGTGTCCCTTCAGTCAACTGTGACCCCAGCTGACCTGTTACAAAGGGTCCCTTCAGTCAACTGTGACCCCAGCTGACCTGTTACAAAGGATCCCTTCAGTCAACTGTGACCCCAGCTGACCTGTTACAAAGGAAGGTGTCCCTTCAGTCAACTGTGACCCCAGCTGACCTGTTAAAAAGGGTCCCTTCAGGCAACTATGACCCCAGCTGACCTGTTACAAAGGGTCCCTTCTGTCAACTGTGACCCCAGCTGACCTGTTACAAGGTGTCCCTTCTGGCAACTATGACCCCAGCTGACCTGTTACAAAGGAAGGTGTCCCTTCAGTCAACTGTGACCCCAGCTGACCTGTTACAAAGGGTCCCTTCAGTCAACTGTGACCCCAGCTGACCTGTTACAAAGGGTCCCTTCAGTCAACTGTGACCCCAGCTGACCTGTTACAAAGGGTCCCTTCAGTCAACTGTGACCCCAGCTGACCTGTTACAAAGGGGTGTCCCTTCAGTCAACTGTGACCCCAGCTGACCTGTTACTCCCTTCAGACCTGACCTGTTACAAAGGAAGGTGTCCCTTCAGTCAACTGTGACCCCAGCTGACCTGTTACTGACCCCCAGCTGACCTTTACAAAGGAAGGTGTCCCTTCAGTCAACTGTGACCCCAGCTGACCTGTTACAAAGGGTCCCAGTCAACTGTGACCCCAGCTGACCTGTTAACTGTCAACTGTGACCCCAGCTGACCTGTTACAAAGGGTCCCTTCAGTCAACTGTGACCCCAGCTGACCTGTTACAAAGGAAGGTGTCCCTTCAGGCAACTCCCCCCCAACGTCCCAATTGTCTCCCTGTTCTCTATATAGTGCAACTCATTAGTATCAAGCCTTGTATCCTCTTGGGAGAGTAAACAGGGCACTATAAAGGAATAGGGGGTCATTTAGGACTCAACCTCACTATAAAGCCTGAGCTCTGCCTTCCATCGATCAACGGAGGGGGTTATTTAGGACTCATCCTCACTATAAAGCCTGAGCTCTGCCTTCCATCGTTCCAGAATCTTCATCAAGGAGGATAAAAGACCTGATTATATGATCACTCACAGACACATCAGATTAAAGAGGAGATGGTCTGTCTGTCTGTCTGTCTGTCTGTCTGTCTGTCTGTTTGTCTGCCTGCCTGCCTGCCTGTCTGCCTGCCTGTCTGTCTGCCTGCCTGCCTGCCTGTCTGTCTGCCTGTCTGTCTGCCTGTCTGCCTGCCTGCCTGCCTGCCTGTCTGTCTGCCTGTCTGCCTGCCTGCCTGCCTGCCTGTCTGTCTGTCTGTCTGTCTGTGTGTGTGTGTGTGTGTGTGTGTGTGTGTGTGTGTGTGTGTGTGTGTGTGTGTGTGTGTGAGGAGATGGGTGTGCCAGGTCTGGAGGACGTTAGGCTAGCGTAGCACCCAGAACTAATCAGAGATCAGAGAGACAGGAAGAGAAGAGCAACAGCGCCCTGTTCAGAGCACCACAGAGACAGAGAGGGCAATGCCACCCAGGTCAGGGGTGAGGGGAGGGAAGAGGGGAGAGGGGTAGAGAGAAGGGTGTGGGGAGAGGGGCAGAGAGAGGGGAGAGGGGAGAGGGGAGGAGAGCGGGGAGAGGGGAGGAGAGAGGGGAGAGGGGAGGAGAGCGGGGAAAGGGGAGAGGTGAGGGGAGAAAGAAGGGTGAGGGCAGAGAGAAGGGTGAGGGGAGAGGAGGGAGGGCAAAGAGGGCAACTATTCCCTTTACCTGCTCAATGGGACATGGACTGGTCATACACGCTAACCGCTAGGCTACCTGCTCAATGGAACATGGACTGGTCCAACATGCTAACCGCTAGGCTACCTGCTCAATGGAACATGGACTGGTCAAACATGCTAACCGCTAGGCTACCTGCTCAATGGAACATGGACTGGTCATACACGCTAACCGCTAGGCTACCTGCTCAATGGGACATGGACTGGTCCAACATGCTAACCGCTAGGCTACCTGTTCAATGGAACATGGACTGGTCATACACGCTAACCGCTAGGCTACCTGCTCAATGGGACATGGACTGGTCATACACGCTAACCGGTAGGCTACCTGCTCAATGGGACATGGACTGGTCCAACAGGCTAACCGCTAGGCTACCTGCTCAATGGAACATGGACTGGTCCAACATGCTAACCGCTAGGCTACCTGCTCAATGGAACATGGACTGGTCCAACATGCTAACCGCTAGGCTACCTGCTCAATGGAACATGGACTGGTCATACACGCTAACCGCTAGGCTACCTGCTCAATGGAACATGGACTTGTCATACACGCTAACTGCTAGGCTACCTGCTCAATGGAACATGGACTGTGTTGACACGCTAACCGCTAGGCTACCTGCTCAATGGAACATGGATTGGTCCGACACGCTAACCGCTAGGCTACCTGCTCTTACCCTCCCCAGTCCCTCTATCCCTCCCCAGTCCCTCTTGCCCTCCCAGTCCCTCTAGCCCTCCCTGTCCCTCTAGTCCTCCCCAGTCCCTCTATCCCTCCCCAGTCCCTCTGTCCCTCCCCAGTCCCTCTATCCCGCCCCAGTCCCTCTATCCCTCCCCAGTCCTTCTATCCCTCCCCAGTCCTTCTATCCCTCCCCAGTCCCTCTATCCCTCCCCAGTCCTTCTATCCCTCCCCAGTCCCTCTAGCCCTCCCCAGTCCTTCTATCCCTCCCCAGTCCCTCTAGCCCTCCCCTGTCCTTCTATCCCTCCCCAGCCCCTCTATCCCTCCCCAGTCCTTATATCCCTCCATAGTCCCTCTATCCCTCCCCAGTCCCTCCCCAGTCCCTCTATCCCTCCCCAGTCCTTCTATCCCTCCCCAGTCCCTCCCAAGTCCTTCCCCAGTCCCTCTATTCCTCCCCAGTCCCTCTATCCCTCCCCAGTCCTTCTATCCCTCCCCAGTCCCTCTAGTCCTCCCTAGTCCTTATAGCCCTCCCCAGTTCCTCCCCAGCCCCTCTAGTCCCTCTAGCCCTCCCCAGTCCCTCTAGCCCTCCCCAGTCCCTCTAGCTCTCCCCAGTCCCTCCCTGTCCCTCTAGCCCTCCCCTGTCCCTCACTGTCCCTCTTGTCGTCCCCAGTCCCTCTTGTCCTCCCCAGTCCCTCCCTGTCCCTCTTGTCCTCCCCAGTCCCTCTTGTCCTCCCCAGTCTCTCTAGCCCTCCCCTGTCCCTCAAGCCCTCCCCAGTCCCTCCCTGTCCTTCTTGTCCTCCCCAGTCCCTCAAGCCCTCCCCAGTCCCTCCCTGTCCCTCTTGTCCTCCCCAGTCCCTCTTGTCCTCCCCAGTCCCTCTAGCCCTCCCCTGGATGAGCTGACAGGTTAGGGCTGTTTAGTAGTGTGGAGGAAGGGAGGAAGGAACAGAGGAGGATGAGCTGACAGGTTAGGGCTGTTTAGTAGTGTGGAGGAAGGGAGGAAGGGACAGAGGAGGATGAGCTGACAGGTTAGGGCTGTTTAGTAGTGTGGAGGAAGGGAGGAAGGGACAGAGGAGGATGAGCTGACAGGTTAGGGCTGTTTAGTAGTGTGGAGGAAGGGACAGAGGAGGATGAGCTGACAGGTTAGGGCTGTTTAGTAGTGTGGAGGAAGGGAGGAAGGGACAGAGGGGGATGAGCTGACAGGTTAGGGCTGTTTAGTAGTGTGGAGGAAGGGACAGAGGAGGATGAGCTGACAGGTTAGGGCTGTTTAGTAGTGGGGAGGAAGGGACAGAGGAGGATGAGCTGACAGGTTAGGGCTGTTTAGTAGTGTGGAGGAAGGGACAGAGGAGGATGAGCTGACAGGTTAGGGCTGTTTAGTAGTGTGGAGGAAGGGACAGAGGAGGATGAGCTGACAGGTTAGGGCTGTTTAGTAGTGGGGAGGAAGGGACAGAGGGGGATGAGCTGACAGGTTAGGGCTGTTTAGTAGTGCGGAGGAAGGGAGGAAGGGACAGAGGAGGATGAGCTGACAGGTTAGGGCTGTTTAGTAGTGTGGAGGAAGGGAGGAAGGGACAGAGGAGGATGAGCTGACAGGTTAGGGCTGTTTAGTAGTGTGAAGGAAGGGAGGAAGGGACAGAGGAGGATGAGCTGACAGGTTAGGGCTGTTTAGTAGTGTGGAGGAAGGGACAGAGGAGGATGAGCTGACAGGTTAGGGCTGTTTAGTAGTGTGGAGGAAGGGAGGAAGGGACAGAGGGGGATGAGCTGACAGGTTAGGGCTGTTTAGTAGTGTGAAGGATGGGACAGAGGAGGATGAGCTGACAGGTTAGGGCTGTTTAGTAGTGTGGAGGAAGGGAGGAAGGGACAGAGGGGGATGAGCTGACAGGTTAGGGCTGTTTAGTAGTGTGAAGGAAGGGACAGAGGGGGATGAGCTGACAGGTTAGGGCTGTTTAGTAGTGTGGAGGAAGGGAGGAAGGGACAGAGGGGGATGAGCTGACAGGTTAGGGCTGTTTAGTAGTGTGGAGGAAGGGAGGAAGGGACAGAGGAGGATGAGCTGACAGGTTAGGGCTGTTAAGTAGTGTGGAGGAAGGGACTGAGGAGGATGAGCTGACAGGTTAGGGCTGTTTAGTAGTGTAGAGGAAGGGAGGAAGGGACAGAGGGGGATGAGCTGACAGGTTAGGGCTGTTTAGTAGTGTGGAGGAAGGGAGAAAGGGACAGAGGAGGATGAGCTGAAAGGTTAGGGCTGTTTAGTAGTGTGGAGGAAGGGACAGAGGAGGATGAGCTGACAGGTTAGGGCTGTTTAGTAGTGTGGAGGAAGGGAGGAAGGGACAGAGGAGGATGAGCTGACAGGTTAGGGCTGTTTGGTAGTGTGGAGGAAGGGACAGAGGAGGATGAGCTGACAGGTTAGGGCTGTTTAGTAGTGTGGAGGAAGGGAGGAAGGAACAGAGGAGGATGAGCTGACAGGTTAGGGCTGTTTAGTAATGTGGAGGAAGGGAGGAAGGGACAGAGGAGGATGAGCTGACAGGTTAGGGCTGTTTAGTAGTGTGGAGGAAGGGAGGAAGGGACAGAGGAGGATGAGCTGACAGGTTAGGGCTGTTTAGTAGTGTGGAGGAAGGGACAGAGGAGGATGAGCTGACAGGTTAGGGCTGTTTAGTAGTGTGGAGGAAGGGAGGAAGGGACAGAGGGGGATGAGCTGACAGGTTAGGGCTGTTTAGTAGTGTGGAGGAAGGGACAGAGGAGGATGAGCTGACAGGTTAGGGCTGTTTAGTAGTGGGGAGGAAGGGACAGAGGAGGATGAGCTGACAGGTTAGGGCTGTTTAGTATCGTGGAGGAAGGGACAGAGGAGGATGAGCTGACAGGTTAGGGCTGTTTAGTAGTGTGGAGGGAGGGAGGAAGGGACAGAGGAGGAAGAGCTGACAGGTTAGGGCTGTTTAGTAGTGTGGAGGAAGGGAGGAAGGGACAGAGGAGGATGAACTGACAGGTTAGGGCTGTTTAGTAGTGTGGAGGAAGGGACAGAGGGGGATGAGCTGACAGGTTAGGGCTGTTTAGTAGTGTGGAGGAAGGGAGGAAGGAACAGAGGAGGATGAGCTGACAGGTTAGGGCTGTTTAGTAGTGTGAAGGAAAGGAGGAAGGGACAGAGGAGGATGAGCTGACAGGTTAGGGCTGTTTAGTAGTGTGGAGGAAGGGACAGAGGAGGATGAGCTGACAGGTTAGGGCTGTTTAGTAGTGTGGAGGAAGGGAGGAAGGGACAGAGGGGGATGAGCTGACAGGTTAGGGCTGTTTAGTAGTGTGAAGGATGGGACAGAGGAGGATGAGCTGACAGGTTAGGGCTGTTTAGTAGTGTGGAGGAAGGGACAGAGGAGGATGAGCTGACAGGTTAGGGCTGTTTAGTAGTGTAGAGGAAGGGAGGAAGGGACAGAGGGGGATGAGCTGACAGGTTAGGGCTGTTTAGTAGTGTGGAGGAAGGGAGGAAGGGACAGAGGAGGATGAGCTGACAGGTTAGGGCTGTTTAGTAGTGTGGAGGAAGGGACAGAGGAGGATGAGCTGACAGGTTAGGGCTGTTTAGTAGTGTGGAGGAAGGGAGGAAGGGACAGAGGAGGATGAGCTGACAGGTTAGGGCTGTTTAGTTGTGTGGAGGAAGGGACAGAGGGGGAGTAGTGTGGAGGAAGGGACAGAGGAGGATGAGCTGACAGGTTACGGCTGTTTAGTAGTGTGGAGGAAGGGAGGAAGGGACAGAGGAGGATGAGCTGACAGGTTAGGGCTGTTTAGTAGTGTGGAGGAAGGGAGGAAGGGACAGAGGAGGATGAGCTGACAGGTTAGGTCTGTTTAGTAGTGTGAAGGAAGGGAGGAAGGGACAGAGGAGGATGAGCTGACAGGTTAGGGCAGTTTAGTAGTGTGGAAGAAGGGACAGAGGAGGATGAGCTGACAGGTTAGGGCTGTTTAGTAGTGTGAAGGATGGGACAGAGGAGGATGAGCTGACAGGTTAGGGCTGTTTAGTTGTGTGAAGGAAGGGACAGAGGGGGATGAGCTGACAGGTTAGGGCTGTTTAGTAGTGTGGAGGAAGGGACAGAGGAGGATGAGCTGACAGGTTAGGGCTGTTTAGTAGTGTGGAGGAAGGGAGGAAGGGACAGAGGGGGATGAGCTGACAGGTTAGGGCTGTTTAGTAGTGTGGAGGAAGGGAGGAAGGGACAGAGGAGGATGAGCTGACAGGTTAGGGCTGTTTAGTAGTGTGGAGGAAGGGACAGAGGAGGATGAGCTGACAGGTTAGGGCTGTTTAGTAGTGTAGAGGAAGGGAGGAAGGGACAGAGGGGGATGAGCTGACAGGTTAGGGCTGTTTAGTAGTGTGGAGGAAGGGACAGAGGAGGATGAGCTGACAGGTTAGGGCTGTTTAGTAGTGTGGAGGAAGGGAGGAAGGGACAGAGGAGGATGAGCTGACAGGTTAGGGCTGTTTAGTAGTGTGGAGGAAGGGAGGAAGGGACATAGGAGGATGAGCTGACAGGTTAGGGCTGTTTAGTAGTGTGGAGGAAGGGAGGAAGGGACATAGGAGGATGAGCTGACAGGTTAGGGCTGTTTAGTAGTGGGGAGGAAGGGACTGAGGAGGATGAGCTGACAGGTTAGGGCTGTTTAGTAGTGTAGAGGAAGGGAGGAAGGGACAGAGGGGGATGAGCTGACAGGTTAGGGCTGTTTAGTAGTGTGGAGGAAGGGAGAAAGGGACAGAGGAGGATGAGCTGAAAGGTTAGGGCTGTTTAGTAGTGTGGAGGAAGGGACAGAGGAGGATGAGCTGACAGGTTAGGGCTGTTTAGTAGTGTGGAGGAAGGGAGGAAGGGACAGAGGAGGATGAGCTGACAGGTTAGGGCTGTTTAGTAGTGTGGAGGAAGGGACAGAGGAGGATGAGCTGACAGGTTAGGGCTGTTTAGTAGTGTGGAGGAAGGGAGGAAGGAACAGAGGAGGATGAGCTGACAGGTTAGGGCTGTTTAGTAGTGTGGAGGAAGGGAGGAAGGGACAGAGGAGGATGAGCTGACAGGTTAGGGCTGTTTAGTAGTGTGGAGGAAGGGAGGAAGGGACAGAGGAGGATGAGCTGACAGGTTAGGGCTGTTTAGTAGTGTGGAGGAAGGGACAGAGGAGGATGAGCTGACAGGTTAGGGCTGTTTAGTAGTGTGGAGGAAGGGAGGAAGGGACAGAGGGGGATGAGCTGACAGGTTAGGGCTGTTTAGTAGTGTGGAGGAAGGGACAGAGGAGGATGAGCTGACAGGTTAGGGCTGTTTAGTAGTGGGGAGGAAGGGACAGAGGAGGATGAGCTGACAGGTTAGGGCTGTTTAGTATCGTGGAGGAAGGGACAGAGGAGGATGAGCTGACAGGTTAGGGCTGTTTAGTAGTGTGGAGGGAGGGAGGAAGGGACAGAGGAGGAAGAGCTGACAGGTTAGGGCTGTTTAGTAGTGTGGAGGAAGGGAGGAAGGGACAGAGGAGGATGAACTGACAGGTTAGGGCTGTTTAGTAGTGTGGAGGAAGGGACAGAGGGGGATGAGCTGACAGGTTAGGGCTGTTTAGTAGTGTGGAGGAAGGGAGGAAGGAACAGAGGAGGATGAGCTGACAGGTTAGGGCTGTTTAGTAGTGTGAAGGAAAGGAGGAAGGGACAGAGGAGGATGAGCTGACAGGTTAGGGCTGTTTAGTAGTGTGGAGGAAGGGACAGAGGAGGATGAGCTGACAGGTTAGGGCTGTTTAGTAGTGTGGAGGAAGGGAGGAAGGGACAGAGGGGGATGAGCTGACAGGTTAGGGCTGTTTAGTAGTGTGAAGGATGGGACAGAGGAGGATGAGCTGACAGGTTAGGGCTGTTTAGTAGTGTGGAGGAAGGGACAGAGGAGGATGAGCTGACAGGTTAGGGCTGTTTAGTAGTGTAGAGGAAGGGAGGAAGGGACAGAGGGGGATGAGCTGACAGGTTAGGGCTGTTTAGTAGTGTGGAGGAAGGGAGGAAGGGACAGAGGAGGATGAGCTGACAGGTTAGGGCTGTTTAGTAGTGTGGAGGAAGGGACAGAGGAGGATGAGCTGACAGGTTAGGGCTGTTTAGTAGTGTGGAGGAAGGGAGGAAGGGACAGAGGAGGATGAGCTGACAGGTTAGGGCTGTTTAGTTGTGTGGAGGAAGGGACAGAGGGGGAGTAGTGTGGAGGAAGGGACAGAGGAGGATGAGCTGACAGGTTACGGCTGTTTAGTAGTGTGGAGGAAGGGAGGAAGGGACAGAGGAGGATGAGCTGACAGGTTAGGGCTGTTTAGTAGTGTGGAGGAAGGGAGGAAGGGACAGAGGAGGATGAGCTGACAGGTTAGGTCTGTTTAGTAGTGTGAAGGAAGGGAGGAAGGGACAGAGGAGGATGAGCTGACAGGTTAGGGCAGTTTAGTAGTGTGGAGGAAGGGACAGAGGAGTAGTGTGGAAGAAGGGACAGAGGAGGATGAGCTGACAGGTTAGGGCTGTTTAGTAGTGTGAAGGATGGGACAGAGGAGGATGAGCTGACAGGTTAGGGCTGTTTAGTAGTGTGAAGGAAGGGACAGAGGGGGATGAGCTGACAGGTTAGGGCTGTTTAGTAGTGTGGAGGAAGGGACAGAGGAGGATGAGCTGACAGGTTAGGGCTGTTTAGTAGTGTGGAGGAAGGGAGGAAGGGACAGAGGGGGATGAGCTGACAGGTTAGGGCTGTTTAGTAGTGTGGAGGAAGGGAGGAAGGGACAGAGGAGGATGAGCTGACAGGTTAGGGCTGTTTAGTAGTGTGGAGGAAGGGACAGAGGAGGATGAGCTGACAGGTTAGGGCTGTTTAGTAGTGTAGAGGAAGGGAGGAAGGGACAGAGGGGGATGAGCTGACAGGTTAGGGCTGTTTAGTAGTGTGGAGGAAGGGACAGAGGAGGATGAGCTGACAGGTTAGGGCTGTTTAGTAGTGTGGAGGAAGGGAGGAAGGGACAGAGGAGGATGAGCTGACAGGTTAGGGCTGTTTAGTAGTGTGGAGGAAGGGAGGAAGGGACATAGGAGGATGAGCTGACAGGTTAGGGCTGTTTAGTAGTGTGGAGGAAGGGAGGAAGGGACATAGGAGGATGAGCTGACAGGTTAGGGCTGTTTAGTAGTGGGGAGGAAGGGACAGAGGGGGATGAGCTGACAGGTTAGGGCTGTTTAGTAGTGTGGAGGAAGGGAGGAAGGGACAGAGGAGGATGAGCTGACAGGTTAGGGCTGTTTAGTAGTGTGGAGGAAGGGAGGAAGGGACAGAGGAGGATGAGCTGACATTTTAGGGCTGTTTAGTAGTGTGGAGGAAGGGACAGAGGAGGATGAGCTGACAGGTTAGGGCTGTTTAGTAGTGTGGAGGAAGGGACAGAGGAGGATGAGCTGACAGGTTAGGGCTGTTTAGTATCGTGGAGGAAGGGACAGAGGAGGATGAGCTGACAGGTTAGGGCTGTTTAGTAGTGTGGAGGGAGGGAGGAAGGGACAGAGGAGGAAGAGCTGACAGGTTAGGGCTGTTTAGTAGTGTGGAGGAAGGGAGGAAGGGACAGAGGAGGATGAACTGACAGGTTAGGGCTGTTTAGTAGTGTGGAGGAAGGGACAGAGGGGGATGAGCTGACAGGTTAGGGCTGTTTAGTAGTGTGGAGGAAGGGAGGAAGGAACAGAGGAGGATGAGCTGACAGGTTAGGGCTGTTTAGTAGTGTGAAGGAAAGGAGGAAGGGACAGAGGAGGATGAGCTGACAGGTTAGGGCTGTTTAGTAGTGTGGAGGAAGGGACAGAGGAGGATGAGCTGACAGGTTAGGGCTGTTTAGTAGTGTGGAGGAAGGGAGGAAGGGACAGAGGGGGATGAGCTGACAGGTTAGGGCTGTTTAGTAGTGTGAAGGATGGGACAGAGGAGGATGAGCTGACAGGTTAGGGCTGTTTAGTAGTGTGGAGGAAGGGACAGAGGAGGATGAGCTGACAGGTTAGGGCTGTTTAGTAGTGTAGAGGAAGGGAGGAAGGGACAGAGGGGGATGAGCTGACAGGTTAGGGCTGTTTAGTAGTGTGGAGGAAGGGAGGAAGGGACAGAGGAGGATGAGCTGACAGGTTAGGGCTGTTTAGTAGTGTGGAGGAAGGGACAGAGGAGGATGAGCTGACAGGTTAGGGCTGTTTAGTAGTGTGGAGGAAGGGAGGAAGGGACAGAGGAGGATGAGCTGACAGGTTAGGGCTGTTTAGTTGTGTGGAGGAAGGGACAGAGGGGGAGTAGTGTGGAGGAAGGGACAGAGGAGGATGAGCTGACAGGTTACGGCTGTTTAGTAGTGTGGAGGAAGGGAGGAAGGGACAGAGGAGGATGAGCTGACAGGTTAGGGCTGTTTAGTAGTGTGGAGGAAGGGAGGAAGGGACAGAGGAGGATGAGCTGACAGGTTAGGTCTGTTTAGTAGTGTGAAGGAAGGGAGGAAGGGACAGAGGAGGATGAGCTGACAGGTTAGGGCAGTTTAGTAGTGTGGAGGAAGGGACAGAGGAGTAGTGTGGAAGAAGGGACAGAGGAGGATGAGCTGACAGGTTAGGGCTGTTTAGTAGTGTGAAGGATGGGACAGAGGAGGATGAGCTGACAGGTTAGGGCTGTTTAGTAGTGTGGAGGAAGGGAGGAAGGGACAGAGGGGGATGAGCTGACAGGTTAGGGCTGTTTAGTAGTGTGGAGGAAGGGAGGAAGGGACAGAGGAGGATGAGCTGACAGGTTAGGGCTGTTTAGTAGTGTGGAGGAAGGGACAGAGGAGGATGAGCTGACTGGTTAGGGCTGTTTAGTAGTGTAGAGGAAGGGAGGAAGGGACAGAGGGGGATGAGCTGACAGGTTAGGGCTGTTTAGTAGTGTGGAGGAAGGGACAGAGGAGGATGAGCTGACAGGTTAGGGCTGTTTAGTAGTGTGGAGGAAGGGAGGAAGGGACAGAGGAGGATGAGCTGACAGGTTAGGGCTGTTTAGTAGTGTGGAGGAAGGGAGGAAGGGACATAGGAGGATGAGCTGACAGGTTAGGGCTGTTTAGTAGTGTGGAGGAAGGGAGGAAGGGACATAGGAGGATGAGCTGACAGGTTAGGGCTGTTTAGTAGTGGGGAGGAAGGGACAGAGGGGGATGAGCTGACAGGTTAGGGCTGTTTAGTAGTGTGGAGGAAGGGAGGAAGGGACAGAGGAGGATGAGCTGACAGGTTAGGGCTGTTTAGTAGTGTGGAGGAAGGGAGGAAGGGACAGAGGAGGATGAGCTGACATTTTAGGGCTGTTTAGTAGTGTGGAGGAAGGGACAGAGGAGGATGAGCTGACAGGTTAGGGCTGTTTAGTAGTGTGGAGGAAGGGACAGAGGGGGATGAGCTGACAGGTTAGGGCTGTTTAGTAGTGTGAAGGATGGGACAGAGGAGGATGAGCTGACAGGTTAGGGCTGTTTAGTAGTGTGGAGGAAGGGAGGAAGGGACAGAGGGGGATGAGCTGACAGGTTAGGGCTGTTTAGTAGTGTGAAGGCAGGGACAGAGGGGGGTGAGCTGACAGGTTAGGGCTGTTTAGTAGTGTGGAGGAAGGGACAGAGGAGGATGAGCTGACAGGTTAGGGCTGTTTAGTAGTGTGGAGGAAGGGAGGAAGGGACAGAGGGAGATGAGCTGACAGGTTAGGGCTGTTTAGTAGTGTGGAGGAAGGGAGGAAGGGACAGAGGGGGATGAGCTGACAGGTTAGGGCTGTTTAGTAGTGTGGAGGAAGGGAGGAAGGGACAGAGGAGGATGAGCTGACAGGTTAGGGCTGTTTAGTAGTGTGGAGGAAGGGACAGAGGAGGATGAGCTGACAGGTTAGGGCTGTTTAGTAGTGTGGAGGAAGGGAGGAAGGGACAGAGGGGGATGAGCTGACAGGTTAGGGCTGTTTAGTAGTGTGGAGGAAGGGACAGAGGAGGATGAGCTGACAGGTTAGGGCTGTTTAGTAGTGGGGAGGAAGGGACAGAGGAGGATGAGCTGACAGGTTAGGGCTGTTTAGTAGTGTGGAGGAAGGGACAGAGGAGGATGAGCTGACAGGTTACGGCTGTTTAGTAGTGTGGAGGAAGGGAGGAAGGGACAGAGGAGGATGAGCTGACAGGTTAGGGCTGTTTAGTAGTGTGGAGGAAGGGAGGAAGGGACAGAGGAGGATGAGCTGACAGGTTAGGGCTGTTTAGTAGTGTGGAGGAAGGGACAGAGGAGGATGAGCTGACAGGTTAGGGCTGTTTAGTAGTGGGGAGGAAGGGACAGAGGAGGATGAGCTGACAGGTTAGGGCTGTTTAGTAGTGTGGAGGAAGGGACAGAGGAGGATGAGCTGACAGGTTACGGCTGTTTAGTAGTGTGGAGGAAGGGAGGAAGGGACAGAGGCGGATGAGCTGACAGGTTAGGGCTGTTTAGTAGTGTGGAGGAAGGGAGGAAGGGACAGAGGAGGATGAGCTGACAGGTTAGGGCTGTTTAGTAGTGTGAAGGAAGGGAGGAAGGGACAGAGGAGGATGAGCTGACAGGTTAGGGCTGTTTAGTAGTGTGGAGGAAGGGACAGAGGAGGATGAGCTGACAGGTTAGGGCTGTTTAGTAGTGTGGAGGAAGGGAGGAAGGGACAGAGGGGGATGAGCTGACAGGTTAGGGCTGTTTAGTAGTGTGAAGGATGGGACAGAGGAGGATGAGCTGACAGGTTAGGGCTGTTTAGTAGTGTGGAGGAAGGGAGGAAGGGACAGAGGGGGATGAGCTGACAGGTTAGGGCTGTTTAGTAGTGTGGAAGAAGGGACAGAGGAGGATGAGCTGACAGGTTAGGGCTGTTTAGTAGTGTGAAGGATGGGACAGAGGAGGATGAGCTGACAGGTTAGGGCTGTTTAGTAGTGTGAAGGAAGGGACAGAGGGGGATGAGCTGACAGGTTAGGGCTGTTTAGTAGTGTGGAGGAAGGGACAGAGGAGGATGAGCTGACAGGTTAGGGCTGTTTAGTAGTGTGGAGGAAGGGAGGAAGGGACAGAGGGGGATGAGCTGACAGGTTAGGGCTGTTTAGTAGTGTGGAGGAAGGGAGGAAGGGACAGAGGAGGATGAGCTGACAGGTTAGGGCTGTTTAGTAGTGTAGAGGAAGGGAGGAAGGGACAGAGGGGGATGAGCTGACAGGTTAGGGCTGTTTAGTAGTGTGGAGGAAGGGAGGAAGGGACAGAGGAGGATGAGCTGACAGGTTAGGGCTGTTTAGTAGTGTGGAGGAAGGGACAGAGGAGGATGAGCTGACAGGTTAGGGCTGTTTAGTAGTGTGGAGGAAGGGAAGAAGGGACAGAGGAGGATGAGCTGACAGGTTAGGGCTGTTTAGTAGTGTGGAGGAAGGGCCAGAGGAGGATGAGCTGACAGGTTAGGGCTGTTTAGTAGTGTGGAGGAAGGGAGGAAGGAACAGAGGAGGATGAGCTGACAGGTTAGGGCTGTTTAGTAGTGTGGAGGAAGGGAGGAAGGGACAGAGGAGGATGAGCTGACAGGTTAGGGCTGTTTAGTAGTGTGGAGGAAGGGAGGAAGGGACAGAGGAGGATGAGCTGACAGGTTAGGGCTGTTTAGTAGTGTGGAGGAAGGGACAGAGGAGGATGAGCTGACAGGTTAGGGCTGTTTAGTAGTGTGGAGGAAGGGAGGAAGGGACAGAGGGGGATGAGCTGACAGGTTAGGGCTGTTTAGTAGTGTGGAGGAAGGGACAGAGGAGGATGAGCTGACAGGTTAGGGCTGTTTAGTAGTGGGGAGGAAGGGACAGAGGAGGATGAGCTGACAGGTTAGGGCTGTTTAGTAGTGTGGAGGAAGGGACAGAGGAGGATGAGCTGACAGGTTAGGGCTGTTTAGTAGTGTGGAGGAAGGGAGGAAGGGACAGAGGAGGATGAGCTGACAGGTTAGGGCTGTTTAGTAGTGTGGAGGAAGGGACAGAGGAGGATGAGCTGACAGGTTAGGGCTGTTTAGTAGTGTGAAGGAAGGGAGGAAGGGACAGAGGAGGATGAGCTGACAGGTTAGGGCTGTTTAGTAGTGTGGAGGAAGGGACAGAGGAGGATGAGCTGACAGGTTAGGGCTGTTTAGTAGTGTGGAGGAAGGGAGGAAGGGACAGAGGGGGATGAGCTGACAGGTTAGGGCTGTTTAGTAGTGTGAAGGATGGGACAGAGGAGGATGAGCTGACAGGTTAGGGCTGTTTAGTAGTGTGGAGGAAGGGAGGAAGGGACAGAGGGGGATGAGCTGACAGGTTAGGGCTGTTTAGTATTGGGGAGGAAGGGACAGAGGAGGATGAGCTGACAGGTTAGGGCTGTTTAGTAGTGTGGAGGAAGGGACAGAGGAGGATGAGCTGACAGGTTAGGGCTGTTTAGTAGTGTGGAGGAAGGGAGGAAGTGACAGCGGGGGATGAGCTGACAGGTTAGGGCTGTATAGTAGTGTGGAGGAAGGGAGGAAGGGACAGAGGAGGATGAGCTGACAGGTTAGGGCTGTTTAGTAGTGTGGAGGAAGGGACAGAGGAGGATGAGCTGACAGGTTAGGGCTGTTTAGTAGTGTGGAGGAAGGGAGGAAGGGACAGAGGGGGATGAGCTGACAGATTAGGGCTGTTTAGTAGTGTGGAGGAAGGGAGGAAGGGACAGAGGAGGATGAGCTGACAGGTTAGGGCTGTTTAGTAGTGTGGAGGAAGGGACAGAGGAGGATGAGCTGACAGGTTAGGGCTGTTTAGTAGTGTGGAGGAAGGGAGGAAGGGACAGAGGAGGATGAGCTGACAGGTTAGGGCTGTTTAGTAGTGTGGAGGAAGGGAGGAAGGGACATAGGAGGATGAGCTGACAGGTTAGGGCTGTTTAGTAGTGGGGAGGAAGGGACAGAGGGGGATGAGCTGACAGGTTAGGGCTGTTTAGTAGTGTGGAGGAAGGGAGGAAGGGACAGAGGAGGATGAGCTGACAGGTTAGGGCTGTTTAGTAGTGTGGAGGAAGGGAGGAAGGGACAGAGGAGGATGAGCTGACATTTTAGGGCTGTTTAGTAGTGTGGAGGAAGGGACAGAGGGGGATGAGCTGACAGGTTAGGGCTGTTTAGTAGTGTGGAGGAAGGGAGGAAGGGACAGAGGGGGATGAGCTGACAGGTTAGGGCTGTTTAGTAGTGTGAAGGATGGGACAGAGGAGGATGAGCTGACAGGTTAGGGCTGTTTAGTAGTGTGGAGGAAGGGAGGAAGGGACAGAGGGGGATGAGCTGACAGGTTAGGGCTGTTTAGTAGTGTGAAGGAAGGGACAGAGGGGGGTGAGCTGACAGGTTAGGGCTGTTTAGTAGTGTGGAGGAAGGGACAGAGGAGGATGAGCTGACAGGTTAGGGCTGTTTAGTAGTGTGGAGGAAGGGAGGAAGGGACAAATGGAGATGAGCTGACAGGTTAGGGCTGTTTAGTAGTGTGGAGGAAGGGAGGAAGGGACAGAGGGGGATGAGCTGACAGGTTAGGGCTGTTTAGTAGTGTGGAGGAAGGGAGGAAGGGACAGAGGAGGATGAGCTGACAGGTTAGGGCTGTTTAGTAGTGTGGAGGAAGGGACAGAGGAGGATGAGCTGACAGGTTAGGGCTGTTTAGTAGTGTGGAGGAAGGGAGGAAGGGACAGAGGGGGATGAGCTGACAGGTTAGGGCTGTTTAGTAGTGTGGAGGAAGGGAGGAAGGGACAGAGGAGGATGAGCTGACAGGTTAGGGCTGTTTAGTAGTGTGGAGGAAGGGACAGAGGAGGATGAGCTGACAGGTTAGGGCTGTTTAGTAGTGTGGAGGAAGGGAGGAAGGGACAGAGGAGGATGAGCTGACAGGTTAGGGCTGTTTAGTAGTGTGGAGGAAGGGACAGAGGAGGATGAGCTGACAGGTTAGTGCTGTTTAGTAGTGTGGAGGAAGGGAGGAAGGGACAGAGGGGGATGAGCTGACAGGTTAGGGCTGTTTAGTAGTGTGGAGGAAGGGAGGAAGGGACAGAGGAGGATGAGCTGACAGGTTAGGGCTGTTTAGTAGTGTGGAGGAAGGGAGGAAGGGACAGAGGGGGATGAGCTGACAGGTTAGGGCTGTTTAGTAGTGTGGAGGAAGGGACAGAGGGGGATGAGCTGACAGGTTAGGGCTGTTTAGTAGTGTGGAGGAAGGGAGGAAGGGACAGAGGAGGATGAGCTGACAGGTTAGGGCTGTTTAGAAGTGTGGAGGAATTGACAGAGGGGGATGAGCTGACAGGTTAGGGCTGTTTAGTAGTGTGGAGGAAGGGACAGAGGGGGATGAGCTGACAGGTTAGGGCTGTTTAGTAGTGTGGAGGAAGGGACAGAGGGGGATGAGCTGACAGGTTAGGGCTGTTTAGTAGTGTGGAGGAAGGGACAGAGGAGGATGAGCTGACAGGTTAGGGCTGTTTAGTAGTGTGGAGGAAGGGAGGAAGGGACAGAGGAGGATGAGCTGACATGTTAGGGCTGTTTAGTAGTGTGGAGGAAGGGACAGAGGAGGATGAGCTGACAGGTTAGGGCTGTTTAGTAGTGTGGAGGAAGGGAGGAAGGGACAGAGGGGGATGAGCTGACAGGTTAGGGCTGTTTAGTAGTGTGAAGGATGGGACAGAGGAGGATGAGCTGACAGGTTAGGGCTGTTTAGTAGTGTGGAGGAAGGGAGGAAGGGACAGAGGAGGATGAGCTGACAGGTTAGGGCTGTTTAGTAGTGTGGAGGAAGGGACAGAGGGGGATGAGCTGACAGGTTAGGGCTGTTTAGTAGTGTGGAGGAAGGGACAGAGGGGGATGAGCTGACAGGTTAGGGCTGTTTAGTAGTGTGGAGGAAGGGACAGAGGAGGATGAGCTGACAGGTTAGGGCTGTTTAGTAGTGTGGAGGAAGGGAGGAAGGGACAGAGGAGGATGAGCTGACATGTTAGGGCTGTTTAGTAGTGTGGAGGAAGGGACAGAGGAGGATGAGCTGACAGGTTAGGGCTGTTTAGTAGTGTGGAGGAAGGGAGGAAGGGACAGAGGGGGATGAGCTGACAGGTTAGGGCTGTTTAGTAGTGTGAAGGATGGGACAGAGGAGGATGAGCTGACAGGTTAGGGCTGTTTAGTAGTGTGGAGGAAGGGAGGAAGGGACAGAGGGGGATGAGCTGACAGGTTAGGGCTGTTTAGTAGTGTGAAGGAAGGGACAGAGGGGGGTGAGCTGACAGGTTAGGGCTGTTTAGTAGTGTGGAGGAAGGGACAGAGGAGGATGAGCTGACAGGTTAGGGCTGTTTAGTAGTGTGGAGGAAGGGAGGAAGGGACAGAGGGAGATGAGCTGACAGGTTAGGGCTGTTTAGTAGTGTGGAGGAAGGGAGGAAGGGACAGAGGGGGATGAGCTGACAGGTTAGGGCTGTTTAGTAGTGTGGAGGAAGGGAGGAAGGGACAGAGGAGGATGAGCTGACAGGTTAGGGCTGTTTAGTAGTGTGGAGGAAGGGACAGAGGAGGATGAGCTGACAGGTTAGGGCTGTTTAGTAGTGTGGAGGAAGGGAGGAAGGGACAGAGGGGGAATGAGCTGACAGGTTAGGGCTGTTTAGTAGTGTGGAGGAAGGGAGGAAGGGGCAGAGGAGGATGAGCTGACAGGTTAGGGCTGTTTAGAAGTGTGGAGGAATTGACAGAGGGGGATGAGCTGACAGGTTAGGGCTGTTTAGTAGTGTGGAGGAAGGGACAGAGGGGGATGAGCTGACAGGTTAGGGCTGTTTAGTAGTGTGGAGGAAGGGACAGAGGGGGATGAGCTGACAGGTTAGGGCTGTTTAGTAGTGTGGAGGAAGGGACAGAGGAGGATGAGCTGACAGGTTAGGGCTGTTTAGTAGTGTGGAGGAAGGGAGGAAGGGACAGAGGAGGATGAGCTGACATGTTAGGGCTGTTTAGTAGTGTGGAGGAAGGGACAGAGGAGGATGAGCTGACAGGTTAGGGCTGTTTAGTAGTGTGGAGGAAGGGAGGAAGGGACAGAGGGGGATGAGCTGACAGGTTAGGGCTGTTTAGTAGTGTGAAGGATGGGACAGAGGAGGATGAGCTGACAGGTTAGGGCTGTTTAGTAGTGTGGAGGAAGGGAGGAAGGGACAGAGGAGGATGAGCTGACAGGTTAGGGCTGTTTAGTAGTGTGGAGGAAGGGACAGAGGGGGATGAGCTGACAGGTTAGGGCTGTTTAGTAGTGTGGAGGAAGGGACAGAGGGGGATGAGCTGACAGGTTAGGGCTGTTTAGTAGTGTGGAGGAAGGGACAGAGGAGGATGAGCTGACAGGTTAGGGCTGTTTAGTAGTGTGGAGGAAGGGAGGAAGGGACAGAGGAGGATGAGCTGACATGTTAGGGCTGTTTAGTAGTGTGGAGGAAGGGACAGAGGAGGATGAGCTGACAGGTTAGGGCTGTTTAGTAGTGTGGAGGAAGGGAGGAAGGGACAGAGGGGGATGAGCTGACAGGTTAGGGCTGTTTAGTAGTGTGAAGGATGGGACAGAGGAGGATGAGCTGACAGGTTAGGGCTGTTTAGTAGTGTGGAGGAAGGGAGGAAGGGACAGAGGGGGATGAGCTGACAGGTTAGGGCTGTTTAGTAGTGTGAAGGAAGGGACAGAGGGGGGTGAGCTGACAGGTTAGGGCTGTTTAGTAGTGTGGAGGAAGGGACAGAGGAGGATGAGCTGACAGGTTAGGGCTGTTTAGTAGTGTGGAGGAAGGGAGGAAGGGACAGAGGGAGATGAGCTGACAGGTTAGGGCTGTTTAGTAGTGTGGAGGAAGGGAGGAAGGGACAGAGGGGGATGAGCTGACAGGTTAGGGCTGTTTAGTAGTGTGGAGGAAGGGAGGAAGGGACAGAGGAGGATGAGCTGACAGGTTAGGGCTGTTTAGTAGTGTGGAGGAAGGGACAGAGGAGGATGAGCTGACAGGTTAGGGCTGTTTAGTAGTGTGGAGGAAGGGAGGAAGGGACAGAGGGGGAATGAGCTGACAGGTTAGGGCTGTTTAGTAGTGTGGAGGAAGGGAGGAAGGGGCAGAGGAGGATGAGCTGACAGGTTAGGGCTGTTTAGTAGTGTGGAGGAAGGGACAGAGGAGGATGAGCTGACAGGTTAGGGCTGTTTAGTAGTGTGGAGGAAGGGAGGAAGGGACAGAGGAGGATGAGCTGACAGGTTAGGGCTGTTTAGTAGTGTGGAGGAAGGGACAGAGGAGGATGAGCTGACAGGTTAGGGCTGTTTAGTAGTGTGGAGGAAGGGAGGAAGGGACAGAGGGGGATGAGATGACAGGTTAGGGCTGTTTAGTAGTGTGGAGGAAGGGAGGAAGGGACAGAGGAGGATGAGCTGACAGGTTAGGGCTGTTTAGTAGTGTGGAGGAAGGGAGGAAGGGACAGAGGAGGATGAGCTGACAGGTTAGGGCTGTTTAGTAGTGTGGAGGAAGGGAGGAAGGGACAGAGGAGGATGAGCTGACAGGTTAGGGCTGTTTAGTAGTGTGGAGCAAGGGAGGAAGGGACAGAGGGGGATGAGCTGACAGGTTAGGGCTGTTTGGTAGTGTGGAGGAAGGGACAGAGGGGGATGAGCTGACAGGTTAGGGCTGTTTAGTAGTGTGGAGGAAGGGAGGAAGGGACAGAGGAGGATGAGCTGACAGGTTAGGGCTGTTTAGAAGTGTGGAGGAATTGACAGAGGGGGATGAGCTGACAGGTTAGGGCTGTTTAGTAGTGTGGAGGAAGGGACAGAGGGGGATGAGCTGACAGGTTAGGGCTGTTTAGTAGTGTGGAGGAAGGGACAGAGGAGGATGAGCTGACAGGTTAGGGCTGTTTAGTAGTGTGGAGGAAGGGACAGAGGGGGATGAGCTGACAGGTTAGGGCTGTTTAGTAGTGTGGAGGAAGGGACAGAGGAGGATGAGCTGACAGGTTAGGGCTGTTTAGTATTGGGGAGGAAGGGACAGAGGGGGATGAGCTGACAGGTTAGGGCTGTTTAGTAGTGTGGAGGAAGGGAGGAAGGGACAGAGGAGGATGAGCTGACAGGTTAGGGCTGTTTAGTAGTGTGGAGGAAGGGAGGAAGGGACAGAGGGGGATGAGCTGACAGGTTAGGGCTGTTTAGTAGTGTGGAGGAAGGGAGGAAGTGACAGAAGGGGATGAGCTGACAGGTTAGGGCTGTTTAGTAGTGTGGAGGAAGGGACAGAGGAGGATGAGCTGACAGGTTAGGGCTGTTTAGTAGTGTGGAGGAAGGGAGGAAGGGACAGAGGAGGATGAGCTGACATGTTAGGGCTGTTTAGTAGTGTGGAGGAAGGGACAGAGGAGGATGAGCTGACAGGTTAGGGCTGTTTAGTAGTGTGGAGGAAGGGAGGAAGGGACAGAGGGGGATGAGCTGACAGGTTAGGGCTGTTTAGTAGTGTGAAGGATGGGACAGAGGAGGATGAGCTGACAGGTTAGGGCTGTTTAGTAGTGTGGAGGAAGGGAGGAAGGGACAGAGGGGGATGAGCTGACAGGTTAGGGCTGTTTAGTAGTGTGAAGGAAGGGACAGAGGGGGGTGAGCTGACAGGTTAGGGCGGTTTAGTAGTGTGGAGGAAGGGGGGAAGGGACAGAGGGAGATGAGCTGACAGGTTAGGGCTGTTTAGTAGTGTGGAGGAAGGGAGGAAGGGACAGAGGGGGATGAGCTGACAGGTTAGGGCTGTTTAGTAGTGTGGAGGAAGGGAGGAAGGGACAGAGGAGGATGAGCTGACAGGTTAGGGCTGTTTAGTAGTGTGGAGGAAGGGACAGAGGAGGATGAGCTGACAGGTTAGGGCTGTTTAGTAGTGTGGAGGAAGGGAGGAAGGGACAGAGGGGGAATGAGCTGACAGGTTAGGGCTGTTTAGTAGTGTGGAGGAAGGGAGGAAGGGACAGAGGAGGATGAGCTGACAGGTTAGGGCTGTTTAGTAGTGTGGAGGAAGGGACAGAGGAGGATGAGCTGACAGGTTAGGGCTGTTTAGTAGTGTGGAGGAAGGGAGGAAGGGACAGAGGAGGAGGATGAGCTGACAGGTTAGGGCTGTTTAGTAGTGTGGAGGAAGGGACAGAGGAGGATGAGCTGACAGGTTAGGGCTGTTTAGTAGTGTGGAGGAAGGGAGGAAGGGACAGAGGGGGATGAGATGACAGGTTAGGGCTGTTTAGTAGTGTGGAGGAAGGGAGGAAGGGACAGAGGAGGATGAGCTGACAGGTTAGGGCTGTTTAGTAGTGTGGAGGAAGGGAGGAAGGGACAGAGGAGGATGAGCTGACAGGTTAGGGCTGTTTAGTAGTGTGGAGGAAGGGAGGAAGGGACAGAGGAGGATGAGCTGACAGGTTATGGCTGTTTAGTAGTGTGGAGCAACGGAGGAAGGGACAGAGGGGGATGAGCTGACAGGTTAGGGCTGTTTAGTAGTGTGGAGGAAGGGACAGAGGGGGATGAGCTGACAGGTTAGGGCTGTTTAGTAGTGTGGAGGAAGGGAGGAAGGGACAGAGGAGGATGAGCTGACAGGTTAGGGCTGTTTAGAAGTGTGGAGGAATTGACAGAGGGGGATGAGCTGACAGGTTAGGGCTGTTTAGTAGTGTGGAGGAAGGGACAGAGGGGGATGAGCTGACAGGTTAGGGCTGTTTAGTAGTGTGGAGGAAGGGACAGAGGAGGATGAGCTGACAGGTTAGGGCTGTTTAGTAGTGTGGAGGAAGGGACAGAGGGGGATGAGCTGACAGGTTAGGGCTGTTTAGTAGTGTGGAGGAAGGGACAGAGGAGGATGAGCTGACAGGTTAGGGCTGTTTAGTATTGGGGAGGAAGGGACAGAGGGGGATGAGCTGACAGGTTAGGGCTGTTTAGTAGTGTGGAGGAAGGGAGGAAGGGACAGAGGAGGATGAGCTGACAGGTTAGGGCTGTTTAGTAGTGTGGAGGAAGGGAGGAAGGGACAGAGGGGGATGAGCTGACAGGTTAGGGCTGTTTAGTAGTGTGGAGGAAGGGAGGAAGGGACAGAAGGGGATGAGCTGACAGGTTAGGGCTGTTTAGTAGTGTGGAGGAAGGGACAGAGGAGGATGAGCTGACAGGTTAGGGCTGTTTAGTAGTGTGGAGGAAGGGAGGAAGGGACAGAGGAGGATGAGCTGACATGTTAGGGCTGTTTAGTAGTGTGGAGGAAGGGACAGAGGAGGATGAGCTGACAGGTTAGGGCTGTTTAGTAGTGTGGAGGAAGGGAGGAAGGGACAGAGGGGGATGAGCTGACAGGTTAGGGCTGTTTAGTAGTGTGAAGGATGGGACAGAGGAGGATGAGCTGACAGGTTAGGGCTGTTTAGTAGTGTGGAGGAAGGGAGGAAGGGACAGAGGGGGATGAGCTGACAGGTTAGGGCTGTTTAGTAGTGTGAAGGAAGGGACAGAGGGGGGTGAGCTGACAGGTTAGGGCTGTTTAGTAGTGTGGAGGAAGGGGGGAAGGGACAGAGGGAGATGAGCTGACAGGTTAGGGCTGTTTAGTAGTGTGGAGGAAGGGAGGAAGGGACAGAGGGGGATGAGCTGACAGGTTAGGGCTGTTTAGTAGTGTGGAGGAAGGGAGGAAGGGACAGAGGAGGATGAGCTGACAGGTTAGGGCTGTTTAGTAGTGTGGAGGAAGGGACAGAGGAGGATGAGCTGACAGGTTAGGGCTGTTTAGTAGTGTGGAGGAAGGGAGGAAGGGACAGAGGGGGAATGAGCTGACAGGTTAGGGCTGTTTAGTAGTGTGGAGGAAGGGAGGAAGGGACAGAGGAGGATGAGCTGACAGGTTAGGGCTGTTTAGTAGTGTGGAGGAAGGGACAGAGGAGGATGAGCTGACAGGTTAGGGCTGTTTAGTAGTGTGGAGGAAGGGAGGAAGGGACAGAGGAGGAGGATGAGCTGACAGGTTAGGGCTGTTTAGTAGTGTGGAGGAAGGGACAGAGGAGGATGAGCTGACAGGTTAGGGCTGTTTAGTAGTGTGGAGGAAGGGAGGAAGGGACAGAGGGGGATGAGATGACAGGTTAGGGCTGTTTAGTAGTGTGGAGGAAGGGAGGAAGGGACAGAGGAGGATGAGCTGACAGGTTAGGGCTGTTTAGTAGTGTGGAGGAAGGGAGGAAGGGACAGAAGGGGATGAGCTGACAGGTTAGGGCTGTTTAGTAGTGTGGAGGAAGGGACAGAGGAGGATGAGCTGACAGGTTAGGGCTGTTTAGTAGTGTGGAGGAAGGGAGGAAGGGACAGAGGAGGATGAGCTGACATGTTAGGGCTGTTTAGTAGTGTGGAGGAAGGGACAGAGGAGGATGAGCTGACAGGTTAGGGCTGTTTAGTAGTGTGGAGGAAGGGAGGAAGGGACAGAGGGGGATGAGCTGACAGGTTAGGGCTGTTTAGTAGTGTGAAGGATGGGACAGAGGAGGATGAGCTGACAGGTTAGGGCTGTTTAGTAGTGTGGAGGAAGGGAGGAAGGGACAGAGGGGGATGAGCTGACAGGTTAGGGCTGTTTAGTAGTGTGAAGGAAGGGACAGAGGGGGGTGAGCTGACAGGTTAGGGCTGTTTAGTAGTGTGGAGGAAGGGGGGAAGGGACAGAGGGAGATGAGCTGACAGGTTAGGGCTGTTTAGTAGTGTGGAGGAAGGGAGGAAGGGACAGAGGGGGATGAGCTGACAGGTTAGGGCTGTTTAGTAGTGTGGAGGAAGGGAGGAAGGGACAGAGGAGGATGAGCTGACAGGTTAGGGCTGTTTAGTAGTGTGGAGGAAGGGACAGAGGAGGATGAGCTGACAGGTTAGGGCTGTTTAGTAGTGTGGAGGAAGGGAGGAAGGGACAGAGGGGGAATGAGCTGACAGGTTAGGGCTGTTTAGTAGTGTGGAGGAAGGGAGGAAGGGACAGAGGAGGATGAGCTGACAGGTTAGGGCTGTTTAGTAGTGTGGAGGAAGGGACAGAGGAGGATGAGCTGACAGGTTAGGGCTGTTTAGTAGTGTGGAGGAAGGGAGGAAGGGACAGAGGAGGAGGATGAGCTGACAGGTTAGGGCTGTTTAGTAGTGTGGAGGAAGGGACAGAGGAGGATGAGCTGACAGGTTAGTGCTGTTTAGTAGTGTGGAGGAAGGGAGGAAGGGACAGAGGGGGATGAGATGACAGGTTAGGGCTGTTTAGTAGTGTGGAGGAAGGGAGGAAGGGACAGAGGAGGATGAGCTGACAGGTTAGGGCTGTTTAGTAGTGTGGAGGAAGGGAGGAAGGGACAGAGGAGGATGAGCTGACAGGTTAGGGCTGTTTAGTAGTGTGGAGGAAGGGAGGAAGGGACAGAGGAGGATGAGCTGACAGGTTATGGCTGTTTAGTAGTGTGGAGCAACGGAGGAAGGGACAGAGGGGGATGAGCTGACAGGTTAGGGCTGTTTAGTAGTGTGGAGGAAGGGACAGAGGGGGATGAGCTGACAGGTTAGGGCTGTTTAGTAGTGTGGAGGAAGGGAGGAAGGGACAGAGGAGGATGAGCTGACAGGTTAGGGCTGTTTAGAAGTGTGGAGGAATTGACAGAGGGGGATGAGCTGACAGGTTAGGGCTGTTTAGTAGTGTGGAGGAAGGGACAGAGGGGGATGAGCTGACAGGTTAGGGCTGTTTAGTAGTGTGGAGGAAGGGACAGAGGAGGATGAGCTGACAGGTTAGGGCTGTTTAGTAGTGTGGAGGAAGGGACAGAGGGGGATGAGCTGACAGGTTAGGGCTGTTTAGTAGTGTGGAGGAAGGGACAGAGGAGGATGAGCTGACAGGTTAGGGCTGTTTAGTATTGGGGAGGAAGGGACAGAGGGGGATGAGCTGACAGGTTAGGGCTGTTTAGTAGTGTGGAGGAAGGGAGGAAGGGACAGAGGAGGATGAGCTGACAGGTTAGGGCTGTTTAGTAGTGTGGAGGAAGGGAGGAAGGGACAGAGGGGGATGAGCTGACAGGTTAGGGCTGTTTAGTAGTGTGGAGGAAGGGAGGAAGGGACAGAAGGGGATGAGCTGACAGGTTAGGGCTGTTTAGTAGTGTGGAGGAAGGGACAGAGGAGGATGAGCTGACAGGTTAGGGCTGTTTAGTAGTGTGGAGGAAGGGACAGAGGAGGATGAGCTGACAGGTTAGGGCTGTTTAGTAGTGTGGAGGAAGGGAGGAAGGGACAGAGGAGGATGAGCTGACAGGTTAGGGCTGTTTAGTAGTGTGGAGGAAGGGACAGAGGAAGATGAGCTGACAGGTTAGGGCTGTTTAGTAGTGTGGAGGAAGGGACAGAGGAGGATGAGCTGACAGGTTAGGGCTGTTTAGTAGTGGGGAGGAAGGGACAGAGGAGGATGAGCTGACAGGTTAGGGCTGTTTAGTAGTGTGGAGGAAGGGACAGAGGAGGATGAGCTGACAGTTTAGGGCTGTTTAGTAGTGTGGAGGAAGGGAGGAAGGAACAGAGGAGGATGAGCTGACAGGTTAGGGCTGTTTAGTAGTGTGGAGGAAGGGAGGAAGGGACAGAGGAGGATGAGCTGACAGGTTAGGGCTGTTTAGTAGTGTGGAGGAAGGGAGGAAGGGACAGAGGAGGATGAGCTGACAGGTTAGGGCTGTTTAGTAGTGGGGAGGAAGGGACAGAGGGAGATGAGCTGACAGGTTAGGGCTGTTTAGTAGTGTGGAGGAAGGGAGGAAGGGACATAGGGGGATGAGCTGACAGGTTAGGGCTGTTTAGTAGTGTGGAGGAAGTGAGGAAGGGACAGAGGAGGATGAGCTGACAGGTTAGGGCTGTTTAGTAGTGTGGAGGAAGGGAGGAAGGGACAGAGGGGGATGAGCTGACAGGTTAGGGCTGTTTAGTAGTGTGGAGGAAGGGAGGAAGGGAGGAAGGGACAGAGGGGGATGAGCTGACAGGTTAGGGCTGTTTAGTAGTGTGGAGGATGGAGTGGGGGTTGGTGGGGAGGGGAGGAAGGAGGAAGAAGGGGAGGAGTAGGAGAGGAGGAAGGGGGGGGGGAGTGATGAGGAGTCTGATGTGAAAAGCAGCTCCTGCGTGGGTGGATTTAGACACCTCTGTCTGTCCGGCTTGAGTCAGTCGGGATGAAAGAGGGATGACAGTTCATCAGAGAAGATTGGGTCACCACACACCCACTTATCACTGCTGTCACACAAGACACATAGCTTCCGTGACCTCTCTATCGTCCCAAATATTGCACTTATTCATAGAGAAGAAAAGAGGGGTGAGAGAGAGAGAGGGGGGGATGAGAGAGAGAGAGAGAGAGAGAGAGAGAGGGGGGATGAGAGAGAGAGAGAGAGAGAGAGAGAGATAGAGGGGAATGAGAGAGAGAGAGAGAGAGAGATAGGGATGAGAGAGAGAGTGAGAGAGAAAGAGAGAGAGAGGGATGAGAGAGAGAGAGAGTGAGAGAGAAAGAAAGAGAGGGAGATTAATATAGAGAGAGAGAGAGAGAGAGAGAGAGAGAGAGAGAGAGAGAGAGAAAGAGAGGGAGATTGGTATAGAGAGAGAGAGAGAAAGAAAGAGAGGGAGATTGGTATAGAGCGTGAGAGAGAGGCTCCTCTTTGTCTACAGAGAACAGACGTGTTACCATACAGTCCAGCCAGCGATTATTAAGGGACCAGACAGTTGATGGTCCGTCGGAGAGACTGAAGACGTCCAGGATCCCGTAGGGAGTCCGTCAGACATCTCGTCTCTTGCCTTGTCTCACGTCCATCATATGTTCCTCTGAGAGAGGAGAGAGGAGGAGTGCTGGAAGGGTGCACTGACAGGAGAGGAGGGTCACGGTTATGGTTAGAGCCGAGAGCTGGAGGCAGGCGCAAAGAGTTCTACAATTCAATCAAATGAAGCACTTTGCTATTCTAGGAAAAGTGGGTCGGGGTTGTGAGGCGGGGTGGGTCGGGGTGGTGGAGCAGGGTGGGTCGGGGTGGTGGAGCGGGGTGGGTCGGGGTGGTGGAGCGGGGTGGGTCGTGGACGTGGAATAATGAAGTACTGTGGGGTGAATATATGTTTTCGTAGAAACACCACAAAACATCAATCATCTGTTGCTCAACATCTTGTGGGATGTAATAGTCACTCCTGATCAGAACCGTGAAGAACATCTCCCTCAGAATTTCCACCTCTTGTGTGCCCTATTGGCACTACGCACGACCATGTTCGCCAAAGTTTTACAAAGTATTACCAAACATCATTAAATCAAGGATCAGGTTACTGCAGTCTCTCTTCTAACTGTAGGGTCATGGCCAAAAGTTTGGAGAATGACACAAATATTAATTTTCAAAAAGTCTGCTGCCTCAGTTTGTATGATGGCAATTTGCATATACTGCAGAATGTTATGAAGAGTGATCAGAGGAATTGCAATTAACTGCAAAGTCCCCCTTTGCCATGCAAATGAACTGAATCCCCCAAAAACATTTCCACTGCATTTCAGTCCTTCCACAAAAGGACCAGCTGACATCATGCCAGTGACACTCTCGTTAACACAGGTGTGAGTGTTGTCGAGGACAAGGCAGGAGATCACTCTGTCATGCTGATTGAGTTCAAATAACAGACTGGACGCTTCAAAAGGAGGGTGGTGCTTGGAATCATTGTTCTTCCTCTGTCAACCATGGTTACCTGCAAGGAAACACGTGCCGTCATCATTGCTTTGCACAAAAAGGGCTTCACTGGCAAGGATATTGCTGCCAGTAAGATTGCACCTAAATCAACCATCTATCGGATCATCAAGAACTTCAAGGAGAGCGGTTCAAATGTTGTGAAGAAGGCTTCAGGGCGCCCAAGAATGTCCAGCAAGCGCCAGAACCGCCTCCTAAAGTTGATTCAGCTGCGGGATCGGGGCACCACCAGTACAGAGCTTGTTCAGGAATGGCATCAGGCAGGTGTTAGTGCATCTGCACGCACAGTGAGGCGAATACTTTTGGAGGATGGCCTGGTGTTAAGAAGGGCAGCAAAGAAGCCACTTATCTCCAGGAAAAACATCAGGGACAGACTGATATTCAGTAAAAAGTACAGGGATTGGACTGCTGAGGACTGGGGTAAAGTCATGTTCTCTGATGAATCCCCTTTCTGATTGTTTGGGGCATCCGGAATAAAGCTTGTCCGGAGAAGACAAGGTGAGGGCTACCATCAGTCCTGTGTCATGCCAACAGTAAAGCATCCTGAGACCATTCATGTGTGGGGTTGCTTCTCAGCCAAGGGAGTGGGCTCACTCACAATTTTGCCTAAGAACACAGCCATGAATTCATAATTTTTCCAACACATCCTCCGAGAGTAACTTCTCTCTCTCTCTGGCCTGTCCAGTATGTCATGACTTTCTCTCTCTGTCTCTCTCTGACTCTCTTACTCTCTCTCTCTCTCTCTCTCTCTCTGGCCTGTCCAGTATGCAATGGCTCTCTCTTTCTCTCTCTCTGGCCTGTCCAGTATGTAATGACTTTTCTAGTGTTAGGTGGCGGCCAGCAGCACGTTTGAAGTTGCTCATCTCCATGTGTCATAGTCAACCCACACACTTTTCCCCTCCAGCCTTCCAGTGAGCCCTGTAAAGGCTCCGTGGAGAGAGAAATGGAGAGATACATAGAAAGAGAGAGAAAGAGGGAGGGGATAGACACAGGGGTGAGAGAGAGAATGAGAGAGAGAGAGGGAGGGGATAGACACAGGGGTGAGAGAGAGAATGAGAGAGAGAGAGGGAGGGGATAGACACAGGGGTGAGAGAGAGAATGAGAGAGAGAGAGGGAGGGGATAGACACAGGGGTGAGAGATAAATAGAGAGAGAGGGGATAGACACAGGGGTGAGAGAGAGAATGAGAGAGAGAGAGGGAGGGGATAGACACAGGGGTGAGAGAGAATGAGAGAGAGAGAGGGAGGGGATAGAGACACAGGGGTGAGAGAGAGAAAGAGAGAGTGAGGGGATAGACACTGGGGTAAGAGAGAGAGAGAGAAAGATGGTGGTGGAGAGAGAGCGAGCGAGCGAGAGAGAGAGAGAGAGAGAGAGAGAGAGAGAGAGAGAGAGAGAGAGAGAGAGAGAGAGAGAGAGAGAAAGAGAGAGAGAAAGAGGGCGAGAGAGAGAGAGAAAGAGGGAGAGAGAGAGAGCGAAAGAGGGAGAGAGAGAGAGAAAGAGAGAGAGACAGAGAGAGAAAGAGGGAGAGACCCAGAAGGGACATAAAGACAGAGAGAGCTCAGTGACTGATCCTGAGCCCAATGAGGTGAAAGTAGCTTCCTCTCCCCCACCTCACTGGGTCCAGCTTTTCCTCAATAAGGCTTTAATCAGCTGTTACATGGAATTCCACTGTTGAGCCGAACAGCATAATGTATGTAGCAGCATGAGTCTGGTCAAAGGATACGTTGGGGAAAGTTCAGAGTTCATTTAGACTTTTATTAACAGGGTCATCAACCAGCAGCACTAGGGATATTGAAGCCGGAGATTCATATCTCCCTCACTAGGGATATTGAAGCCGGAGATTCATATCTCCCTCACTAGCTTTAAGCACCAGCTACATTTATATGTATTATATTTAAATCGTTTTAAAATAAATGTATATATTGAAAGGTTTCTGGTTTGCTCAGTTAACTTATTCCATTTCTTTATTGCTCTAAATCGAAATGTTCTTTTGCCTATTTCTCTTTTCTGTCTGGATAACGCACAGATGATCTATTTCTAGTTCCTACTAATTATCTTACCGATTGATGTTTATCGAGTGTTAATGCTAAACTGTAATTATTTCACCTCCATGGCCTTTTTTTGCCTTTACCTCCCTTATCTCACCTCATTTGCTCACATTGTATATAGACTTATTTTTCTACTGTGTTATTGACTGTCTGTTTGTTTTACTCCATGTGTAACTCTGTGTTGTTGTTTGTGTCGCACTGCTTTGCTTTATCTTGGCCAGGTCGCAATTGTAAATGAGAACTTGTTCTCAACTGGTCTACCTGGTTAAATAAAGGGTTATATATATAAATACCTGGTAAAATAAAGGGTTAGAGTTATATATATAAATACCTGGTTAAATAAAGGGTTATATATATAAATACCTGGTTAAATAAAGGGTTAGGGTTATATATATAAATACCTGGTTAAATAAAGGGTTATATATATAAATACCTGGTTAAATAAAGGGTTATATATATAAATACCTGGTTAAATAAAGGGTTAGAGTTATATATATAAATACCTGGTTAAATAAAGGGTTAGGGTTATATATATAAATACCTGGTTAAATAAAGGGTTATATATATAAATACCTGGTTAAATAAAGGGTTATATATATAAATACCTGGTTAAATAAAGGGTTATATATATAAATACCTGGTTAAATAAAGGGTTAGGGTTATATATATAAATACCTGGTTAAATAAAGGGTTATATATATAAATACCTGGTTAAATAAAGGGTTATATATATAAATACCTGGTTAAATAAAGGGTTATATATATAAATACCTGGTTAAATAAAGGGTTAGGGTTATATATATATAAATACCTGGTTAAATAAAGGGTTATATATATAAATACCTGGTTAAATAAAGGGTTATATATATAAATACCTGGTTAAATAAAGGGTTATATATATAAATACCTGGTTAAATAAAGGGTTATATATATAAATACCTGGTTAAATAAAGGGTTATATATATAAATACCTGGTTAAATAAAGGGTTATATATATAAATACCTGGTTAAATAAAGGGTTAGGGTTATATATATAAATACCTGGTTAAATAAAGGGTTATATATATAAATACCTGGTTAAATAAAGGGTTATATATATAAATACCTGGTTAAATAAAGGGTTATATATATAAATACCTGGTTAAATAAAGGGTTATATATATAAATACCTGGTTAAATAAAGGGTTATATATATAAATACCTGGTTAAATAAAGGGTTATATATATAAATACCTGGTTAAATAAAGGGTTATATATATAAATACCTGGTTAAATAAAGGGTTATATATATAAATACCTGGTTAAATAAAGGGTTAGGGTTATATATATAAATACCTGGTTAAATAAAGGGTTATATATATAAATACCTGGTTAAATAAAGGGTTATATATATAAATACCTGGTTAAATAAAGGGTTATATATATAAATACCTGGTTAAATAAAGGGTTATATATATAAATACCTGGTTAAATAAAGGGTTATATATATAAATACCTGGTTAAATAAAGGGTTATATATATAAATACCTGGTTAAATAAAGGGTTATATATATAAATACCTGGTTAAATAAAGGGTTATATATATAAATACCTGGTTAAATAAAGGGTTATATATATAAATACCTGGTTAAATAAAGGGTTAGGGTTATATATATAAATACCTGGTTAAATAAAGGGTTATATATATAAATACCTGGTTAAATAAAGGGTTATATATATAAATACCTGGTTAAATAAAGGGTTAGGGTTATATATATAAATACCTGGTTAAATAAAGGGTTATATATATAAATACCTGGTTAAATAAAGGGTTATATATATAAATACGTGGTTAAATAAAGGGTTATATATATAAATACCTGGTTAAATAAAGGGTTATATATACAAATACCTGGTTAAATAAAGGGTTATAAATATAAATACCTGGTTAAATAAAGGGTTATATATATAAATACCTGGTTAAATAAAGGGTTATATATATAAATACCTGGTTAAATAAAGGGTTAGGGTTATATATATAAATACCTGGTTAAATAAAGGGTTATATATATAAATACCTGGTTAAATAAAGGGTTAGGGTTATATATATAAATACCTGGTTAAATAAAGGGTTAAGGTTATATATATAAATACCTGGTTAAATAAAGGGTTATATATATAAATACCTGGTTAAATAAAGGGTTATATATATAAATACCTGGTTAAATAAAGGGTTAGGGTTATATATATAAATACCTGGTTAAATAAAGGGTTATATATATAAATACCTGGTTAAATAAAGGGTTATATATATAAATACCTGGTTAAATAAAGGGTTATATATATAAATACCTGGTTAAATAAAGGGTTATATATATAAATACCTGGTTAAATAAAGGGTTATATATATAAATACCTGGTTAAATAAAGGGTTATATATATAAATACCTGGTTAAATAAAGGGTTAGGGTTATATATACAAATACCTGGTTAAATAAAGGGTTATATATATAAATACCTGGTTAAATAAAGGGTTATATATATAAATACCTGGTTAAATAAAGGGTTAGGGTTATAAATATAAATACCTGGTTAAATAAAGGGTTATATATATAAATACCTGGTTAAATAAAGGGTTATATATATAAATACCTGGTTAAATAAAGGGTTATATATATAAATACCTGGTTAAATAAAGGGTTATATATATAAATACCTGGTTAAATAAAGGGTTAGGGTTATATATATAAATACCTGGTTAAATAAAGGGTTATATATATAAATACCTGGTTAAATAAAGGGTTATATATATAAATACCTGGTTAAATAAAGGGTTAGGGTTATATATATATATATATATATAAATACCTGGTTAAATAAAGGGTTATATATATATAAATACCTGGTTAAATAAAGGGTTATATATATAAATACCTGGTTAAATAAAGGGTTAGGGTTATATATATAAATACCTGGTTAAATAAAGGGTTATATATATAAATACCTGGTTAAATAAAGGGTTAGGGTTATATATATAAATACCTGGTTAAATAAAGGGTTATATATATAAATACCTGGTTAAATAAAGGGTTATATATATAAATACCTGGTTAAATAAAGGGTTAGGGTTATATATATAAATACCTGGTTAAATAAAGGGTTAGGGTTATATATATAAATACCTGGTTAAATAAAGGGTTATATATATAAATACCTGGTTAAATAAAGGGTTAGGGTTATATATATAAATACCTGGTTAAATAAAGGGTTATATATATAAATACCTGGTTAAATAAAGGGTTATATATATAAATACCTGGTTAAATAAAGGGTTATATATATAAATACCTGGTTAAATAAAGGGTTAGGGTTATATATATAAATACCTGGTTAAATAAAGGGTTATATATATGAATACCTGGTTAAATAAAGGGTTATATATATAAATACCTGGTTAAATAAAGGGTTAGGGTTATATATATAAATACCTGGTTAAATAAAGTGTTAGGGTTATATATATATATATATATATATATAAATACATGGTTAAATAAAGGGTTATATATATAAATACCTGGTTAAATAAAGGGTTAGGGTTATATATATAAATACCTGGTTAAATAAAGTGTTAGGGTTATATATATATATATATATATATAAATACCTGGTTAAATAAAGGGTTATATATATAAATACCTGGTTAAATAAAGGGTTATATATATAAATACCTGGTTAAATAAAGGGTTAGGGTTATATATATAAATACATGGTTAAATAAAGGGTTATATATATAAATACCTGGTTAAATAAAGGGTTAGGGTTATATATATAAATACCTGGTTAAATAAAGGGTTATATATATAAATACCTGGTTAAATAAAGGGTTATATATATAAATACCTGGTTAAATAAAGGGTTATATTTATAAATACCTGGTTAAATAAAGGGTTATATATATAAATACCTGGTTAAATAAAGGGTTAGGGTTATATATATAAATACCTGGTTAAATAAAGGGTTATATATATAAATACCTGGTTAAATAAAGGGTTATATTTATAAATACCTGGTTAAATAAAGGGTTAGGGTTAAATATATAAATACCAGGTTAAATAAAGGTGAAATAAAACATACAAATAAAATAAATAAAACATTGTCAGACGTGTTGAGAAAACTGAGGCTTGATTAATAAATATATATATTTTTAGGTCACTGTAGTGGTGCTGTTTACTGTGCTGTAGTCCAGGTGCTGTTTACTGTGCTGTAGAGACGGTGCTGTTTACTGTGCTGTAGAGACGGTGCTGTTTACTGTGCTGTAGAGATGGTGCTGTTTACTATGCTGTAGTCCATGTGCTGTTTACTGTGCTGTAGTCCAGGTGCTGTTTACTGTGCTGCAGTCCAGGTGCTGTTTACTGTGCTGTAGTCCAGGTGCTGTTTACTGTGCTGTAGAGACGGTGCTGTTTACTGTGCTGTAGAGATGGTGCTGTTTACTATGCTGTAGTCCATGTGCTGTTTACTGTGCTGTAGTCCAGGTGCTGTTTACTGTGCTGCAGTCCAGGTGCTGTTTACTGTGCTGCAGTCCAGGTGCTGTTTACTGTGCTGTAGTCCAGGTGCTGTTTACTGTGCTGTAGAGACGGTGCTGTTTACTGTGCTGTAGTCCAGGTGCTGTTTACTGTGCTGTAGTCCAGGTGCTGTTTACTGTGCTGTAGTCCAGGTGCTGTTTACTGTGCTGTCATGAGCCGCCAGAGTCTCCTGTCTGTCGTGAGCCGCCAGAGTCTCCCGTCTGTCTTGAGCCGCCAGAGTCTCCCGTCTGTCGTGAGCCGCCAGAGTCTCCCGTCTGTCGTGAGCCGCCAGAGTCTCCCGTCTGTCGTGAGCCGCCAGAGTCTCCCGTCTGTTGTGAGCCGCCAGAGTCTCCCGTCTGTCGTGAGCCGCCAGTCTCCCGTCTGTCGTGAGCCGCCAGAGTCTCCCGTCTGTCGTGAGCCGCCAGAGTCTCCCGTCTGTCGTGAGCCGCCAGAGTCTCCCGTCTGTCGTGAGCCGCCAGAGTCTCCCGTCTGTCGTGAGCCGCCAGAGTCTCCCGTCTGTCTTGAGCCGCCAGAGTCTCCCGTCTGTCGTGAGCCGCCAGAGTCTCCCGTCTGTCGTGAGCCGCCAGAGTCTCCCGTCTGTCGTGAGCCGCCAGAGTCTCCCGTCTGTCGTGAGCCGCCAGAGTCTCCCGTCTGTCGTGAGCCGCCAGAGTCTCCCGTCTGTCGTGAGCCGCCAGAGTCTCCCGTCTGTCTTGAGCCGCCAGAGTCTCCCGTCTGTCGTGAGCCGCCAGAGTCTCCCGTCTGTCGTGAGCCGCCAGAGTCTCCCGTCTGTCGTGAGCCGCCAGAGTCTCCCGTCTGTCGTGAGCCGCCAGAGTCTCCCGTCTGTCGTGAGCCGCCAGAGTCTCCCATCTGTCGTGAGCCGCCAGAGTCTCCCATCTGTCATGAGCCGCCAGAGTCTCCCATCTGTCATGGGCAGCCAGAGCCGCCAGTCACCCAGGATCCGCCAGAGCCGCCAGTCAGCATGGAGCCGCCAGAGCCGCCAGTCAGCCAGGATCTTCCAGAGTTGCCAGTCAGCATGGATCTGCCAGAGCCACCAGTCAGCCAGGATCTTCCAGAGCCGCCAGTCAGCCAGGTTCTGCCAGAGCCGCCAATCAGCCAGGATCTGCCAGAGCCGCCATTCAGCCAGGTTCTGCCAGAGCCGCCATTCAGCCAGGATCTGCCAGAGCCGCCATTCAGCCAGGATCTGCCAGAGCCGCCAGTCAGCCAGGATCTGCCAGAGCCGCCAGTCAGCCAGGATCTGCCAGAGCCGCCAGTCAGCCAGGATCTGCACGAGTCGTCAGTCAGCCAGGATCTGCCAGAGTCGTCAGTCAGTACCGAGCTACCCCTTAGTCCCGAGCTGCCCCTCAGTCCCGAGCTGCCCCTCAGTCCCGAGCTGCCCCTCAGTCCCGAGCTGTCCCTCAGTCCCGAGCAGCCCCTCAGTCCCGAGCTGCCCCTCAGTGCCGAGCTGCCCCTCAGTCCCGAGCTGCAGCCTCAGTCCCGAGCTGCCCCTCAGTCCCGAGCTGCCCCTCAGTCCCGAGCTACCCCTCAGTCCCGAGCTTCCCCTCAGTCCCGAGCAGCCTCTCAGTCCCGAGCAGCCCCTCAGTCCCGAGCTTCCCCTCAGTCCCGAGCTGCCCCTCAGTCCCGAGCAGCCCCTCAGTCCCGAGCTGCCCCTCAGTCCCGAGCTGCCCCCCAGTCCCGAGCTGCCCCTCAGTCCCGAGCTGCCCCTCAGTCCCGAGCTACCCCTCAGTCCCGAGCTTCCCCTCAGTCCCGAGCAGCCTCTCAGTCCCGAGCTGCCCCTCAGTCCCGAGCTGCCCCTCAGTCCCGAGCTGCCCCTCAGTCCCGAGCTGCCCCTCAGTCCCGAGCTGCCCCTCAGTCCCGAGCTGCCCCTCAGTCCCGAGCTGTCCCTCAGTCCCGAACAGACCCTCAGTCCCGAGCTGCCCCTCAGTGCCGAGCTGCCCCTCAGTCCCGAGCTGCAGCCTCAGTCCCGAGCTGCCCCTCAGTCCCGAGCTGCCCCTCAGTCCCGAGCTACCCCTCAGTCCCGAGCTTCCCCTCAGTCCCGAGCAGCCTCTCAGTCCCGAGCTGCCCCTCAGTCCCGAGCTTCCCCTCAGTCCCGAGCTGCCCCTCAGTCCCGAGCAGCCCCTCAGTCCCGAGCTTCCCCTCAGTCCCGAGCAGCCTCTCAGTCCCGAGCTGCCCCTCAGTCCCGAGCTGCCCCTCAGTCCCGAGCTGCCCCTCAGTCCCGAGCTGCCCCTCAGTCCCGAGCTGCCCCTCAGTCCCGAGCTGCCCCTCAGTCCCGAGCGGTCCCTCAGTCCCGAACAGACCCTCAGTCCCGAGCTGCCCCTCAGTGCCGAGCTGCCCCTCAGTCCCGAGCTGCAGCCTCAGTCCCGAGCTGCCCCTCAGTCCCGAGCTGCCCCTCAGTCCCGAGCTACCCCTCAGTCCCGAGCTTCCCCTCAGTCCCGAGCAGCCTCTCAGTCCCGAGCTGCCCCTCAGTCCCGAGCTTCCCCTCAGTCCCGAGCTGCCCCTCAGTCCCGAGCAGCCCCTCAGTCCCGAGCTGCCCCTCAGTCCCGAGCTGCCCCTCAGTCCCGAGCTGCCCCTCAGTCCCGAGCTGCCCCTCAGTCCCGAGCTGCCCCCAGTCCCGAGCTGACCCTCAGTCCCGAGCTGCCCCTCAGTCCAGTGGGGTCCTTCAGCAGCGTTGCCAGTCCTAGGTCGGCGGCGAGGGTCGCCTCTCAAAGGACGCTACTAAAGTGGACTAAGACTATGGTGGAGTGGGGGCCATGTCCAGCCCCAGAGCCACCACTATGGTGGAGTGGGGGCCACGTCCAGCGCCAGAGCCGTCACTATGGTGGAGTGGGGGCCACGTCCAGCGCCAGAGCCGCCACTATGGTGGAGTGGGGGCCACGTCCAGCTCCAGAGCCACCACTATGGTGGAGTGGGGGCCACGTCCAGCACCAGAGCCGCCCCTATCGTGGAGTGGGGGCCACGTCCAGCGCCAGAGCCACCACTATGGTGGAGTGGGGGCCACGTCCAGCACCAGAGCCACCACCATGGTGGAGTGGGGGCCACGTCCAGCGCCAGAGCCGCCACTATGGTGGAGTGGGGGCCACGTCCAGCGCCAGAGCCGCCACTATGGTGGAGTGGGGGCCACGTCCAGCGCCAGAGCCACCACTATGGTGGAGTGGGGGCCACGTCCAGCGCCAGAGCCGCCCCTATGGTGGAGTGGGGGCCACGTCCAGCACCAGAGCCACCACTATGGTGGAGTGGGGGACACGTCCAGCACCAGAGCCACCACTATGGTGGAGTGGGGGCCACGTCCAGCTCCAGAGCCACCACCATGGTGGAGTGGGGGCCACGTCCAGCGCAAGAGCCGCCACTATGGTGGAATGGAGGCCACGTCCAGCGCAAGAGCCGCCACTATGGTGGAGTGGGGGCCATGTCCAGCACCAGAGCCACCACTATGGTGGGGTGGGGGGACACGTCCAGCACCAGAGCCACCACTATGGTGGAGTGGGGGCCACGTCCAGCACCAGAGCCACCACCATGGTGGAGTGGGGGCCACGTCCAGCGCCAGAGCCGCCACTATTGTGGAGTGGGGGCCACGTCCAGCGCCAGAGCCGCCACTATGGTGGAGTGGGGGCCACGTCCAGCGCCAGAGCCGCCACTATGGTCGAGTGGGGGCCACGTCCAGCGCAAGAGCCGCCACTATGGTGGAGTGGAGGCCATGTCCAGCGCAAGAGCCGCCACTATGGTGGAGTGGGGGCCACGTCCAGCACCAGAGCCGCCACTATGGTGGAGTGGGGGCCACGTCCAGCGCCACGTCCAGCGCCAGAGCCACCATTATGGTGGAGTGGGGGCCACGTCCAGCGCCAGAGCCGCCACCATGGTGGAGTGGGGGCCACGTCCAGCGCCAGAGCCGCCACTATGGTGGAGTGGGGGCCACGTCCAGCGCCAGAACCGCCACTATGGTGGAGTGGGGGCCACGTCCAGCGCCAGAGCCGCCACTATGGTGGAGTGGGGGCCACGTCCAGCGCCAGAGCCGCCACTATGGTGGAGTGGGGGCCACGTCCAGCGCCACGTCCAGCGCCAGAGCCACCACTATGGTGGAGTGGGGGCCACGTCCAGCGCCAGAGCCGCCACTATGGTGGAGTGGGGGCCACGTCCAGCGCCAGAGCCGCCCCTATGGTGGAGTGGGGGCCACGTCCAGCGCCAGAGCCACCACTATGGTGGAGTGGGGGCCACGTCCAGCACCAGAGCCACCACTATGGTGGAGTGGGGGCCACGTCCAGCGCCAGAGCCACCACTATGGTGGAGTGGGGGCCACGTCCAGCGTCAGAGCCACCACTATGGTGGAGTAGGGGACACGTCCAGCACCAGAGTCACCACTATGGTGGAGTGGGGGCCACGTCCAGCACCAGAGTCACCACTATGGTGGAGTGGGGGCCACGTCCAGCGCCAGAGCCGCCACTATGGTGGAGTTGGGGCCACGTCCAGCGCCAGAGGACAGATGCCCACCCAGACCCTCCCCAATAGGTTCAGGTTTTGCGGCCGGAGTCCACACCTTGGGCGTGGGGTACTGTCACACCCTGACCATAGTTTGCTCTGTATGTTTCTATGTCTTGGTTGGTCAGGGTGTGATCTGAGTGGGCATTCTATGTTGGATGTCTAGTTTGTCTGTTTCTGTGTTTGGCCTGATATGGTTCTCAATCAGGGGCAGGTGTTAGTCATTTTCTCTGACTGGGAGCCATATTTAGGTAGCCTGTTTTGTCATTGTGGGTTGTGGGTGATTGTCTATGTTAGTTGCTTGTGTCAGCACAGTTCTCATTATAGCTTCACGGTCGTTATTCGTTTATTGCTTTGTATAGTTTGTATTCAGTGTTCAGTGCTTTCTTTAATTCAAAAATCATCATGAACACATACCACGCTGCATTTTGGTCCGCTCGTTACGACGATCGTGACAATCAGTCAATAGCTGTTCCTTATTGTCTAGACTACATTCTAACCTGGCTGGTCAGTCAATAACTGTTCCTTATTGTCTAGACTACATTCGAACCTGGCTGATCAGTCAATAGCTGTTCCTTATTGTCTAGACTACGTTCTAGCCTGGCTGGTCAGTCAATAGCTGTTCCTTATTGTCTAGACTACATTCTAACCCGGCTGGTCAGTCAATAGCTGTTCCTTATTGTCTAGACTACATTCTAACCCGGCTGATCAGTCAATAGCTGTTCCTTATTGTCTAGACTACATTCTAACCTGGCTGGTCAGTCAATAACTGTTCCTTATTGTCTAGACTACATTCGAACCTGGCTGATCAGTCAATAGCTGTTCCTTATTGTCTAGACTACGTTCTAACCTGGCTGGTCAGTCAATAGCTGTTCCTTATTGTCTAGACTACGTTCTGCCCGGCTGGTCAGTCAATAGCTGTTCCTTATTGTCTAGACTACGTTCTGCCCGGCTGGTCAGTAATCCAATCCCCTGTGATTCTTTCTTTCTATAGAAATGTAAACGACAGAACATCAGGACCGACTACAGAACATCGGGACCGACTACAGAACATCGGGACCGACTACAGAACATCGGGACCGACTACAGAACATCGGGACCGACTACAGAACACCGGGACCGACTACAGAACATCGGGACCGACTACAGAACACCGGGACCGACTACAGAACACCGGGACCGACTAAAGAACATCGGGACCGACTACAGAACATCGGGACCGACTACAGAACATCGGGACCGACTACAGAACATCAGGACCGACTACAGAACACCACGACCGACTACAGAACATCAGGACCGACTACAGAACATCAGGACCGACTACAGAACACCAGGACCGACTACAGAACATCAGGACCGACTACAGAACATCAGGACCGACTACAGAACACCGGAACCGAGTACAGAACACCGGAACCGAGTACAGAACATCGGGACCGACTACAGAACATCAGGACTGACTACAGAACATCAGGACCGACTACAGAACATCAGGACCGACTACAGAACATCAGGACTGACTACAGAACATCAGGACCGACTACAGAACACCAGGACCGACTACAGAACATCAGGACTGACTACAGAACATCAGGACTGACTACAGAACATCAGGACCGACTACAGAACATCAGGACCGACTACAGAACATCAGGACTGACTACAGAACATCAGGACCGACTACAGAACATCAGGACCGACTACAGAACATCAGGACCGACTACAGAACACCGGGACTGACTACAGACTGTCAGTAACGACACAGAGCACATGATGATCCAGGACAGACACATTATATTTCTGTTTTCTGTTTGGACCCATAATTTGATTAATGTTGTGAATATGATCAGAATAAATCACCATCGTTATGATCTATAAAAAGACCCTTTCCTCCTTCCCCTTGACAGTGTGACGTGGATGTTTTGTTCTCTCAGCTTCCTCTCTCGGGTCAGTCCCAGTTCAACAATACTAAACAAGCTCTCTCTAAATACTGATGACTTATCCCAAACACGTCAACCTGATTACTCCCAGTCCAACGGACAGTGCCCTTTTCCAGTCCATGTACCCAGGACGGATATATAAAACAGACACAAACAGACGCAAAGCTTTCAATTTCATTAATAAAGAGTAGATGTGATATTATGTCTAAGAATAGCTACTTAATGTGAATTAATAATCCTAATCAAAGTGATTAGAGTAGACTGAACAACACAGACGTCACAGTGTTTATAATTGGTCACCGTTCTATTTCAGTCTCTCAACACTGTCTGGCCCTTTACATGCTACCATGAATTATCTCAACACTGTCTGGCCCTTTAGATGCTACCATGAATTATCTCAACACTGTCTGGCCCTTTACATGCTACCATGAATTATCTCAACACTGTCTGGCCCTTTACATGCTACCATGAATTATCTCAACACTGTCTGGCCCTTTAGATGCTACCATGAATTATCTCAACACTGTCTGGCCCTTTACATGCTACCATGAATTATCTCAACACTGTCTGGCCCTTTACATGCTACCATGAATTATCTCAACACTGTCTGGCCCTTTACATGCTACCATGAATTATCTCAACACTGTCTGGCCCTTTACATGCTACCATGAATTATCTCAACACTGTCTGGCCCTTTACATGCTACCATAAATTATCTCAACACTGTCTGGCCCTTTACATCCTACCATGAATTATCTCAATACTGTCTGACCCTTTACATGCTACCATGAATTATCTCAACACTGTCTGGCCCGTTACATGCTACCATGAATTATCTCAACACTGTCTGGCCCTTTACATGCTACCATGAATTATCTCAACACTGTCTGGTCCTTTACATGCTACCATGAATTATCTCAACACTGTCTGACATGCTACCATGAATTATCTCAACACTGTCTGGCCCTTTACATGCTACCATGAATTATCTCAACACTGTCTGGCCCGTTACATGCTACCATGAATTATCTCAACACTGTCTGGCCCTTTACAAGCTACCATGAATTATCTCAACACTGTCTGGCCCTTTACAGGCTACCATAAATTATCTCAACACTGTCTGACCCTTTAGATGCTACCATGAATTATCTCAACACTGTCTGACATGCTACCATGAATTATCTCAACACTGTCTGGCCCTTTACATCCTACCATGAATTATCTCAACACTGTCTGGCCCTTTACAAGCTACCATGAATTATCTCAACACTGTCTGACCCTTTACATGCTACCATGAATTATCTCAACACTGTCTGACCCTTTACATGCTACCATGAATTATATCAACACTGTCTGGCCCTTTACATGCTACCATGAATTATCTCAACACTGTCTGGCCCTTTAGATGCTACCATGAATTATCTCAACACTGTCTGGCCCTTTAGATGCTACCATGAATTATCTCAACACTGTCTGACCCTTTACATGCTACCATGTATGAGACCAGTTACTGGAGACCAGTCACAAGAGACCAGTCACTAGAGACCAGTTACTGGAGACCAGTCACTAGAGACTACCAGTTACTGGAGACCAGGAGACCAGTCACTAGAGACTAGCATTTAAGAGCAGTTGGAGGCCACGGAAGGAGTGTTGTATGGCATTGAAGCTCGTTTGGAGGTTAGATAGCGCAGTGTCCAAGGACGGGCCGGAAGTATAAGTGGAGACAAGTCACTGGAGACCAGTCACTAGAGACCAGTCACAGGAGACCAGTCACAGGAGACAAGTCACAGGAGACAAGTCACAGGAGACCAGTCAGTGGAGATAAGTCACAGGAGACCAGTCAGTGGAGACAAGTCCCAGGAGACAAGTCACAGGAGACCAGTCAGTGGAGACAAGTCACAGGAGACAAGTCACTGGAGACCAGTCACTGGAGACCAGTCACTAGAAACAAGTAACTGGAGACAGTCACTGGAGACCAGTCATTAGAGACCAGTCACTAGAAACAAGTCACTGGAGACAAGTCACTGGAGACCAGTCACTAGAAACAAGTCACTGGAGACCAGTCACTAGAGACCAGTCACCGAAGACCAGTCACTAGAGACAAGTCACTGGAGACCAGTCGGTGGAGACCAGTCGGTGGAGACCAATCACTGGAGACATGTTAGTGGAGACCAGTCACTAGAGACCAGTCACTGGAGACCAGTCACTAGAGACCAGTCATCGAAGACCAGTAACTAGAGACAAGTCACTGGAGACCAGTCAGTGGAGACCAATCACTGGAGACATGTTAGTGGAGACCAGTCACTAGAGACCAGTCACTGGAGACCAGTCACTAGAGACCAGTCACTGGAGACCAGTCACTAGAAACAAGTCACTGGAGACCAGTCACTGGAGACCAGTCACTAGAAACAAGTCATTGGAGACCAGTCAGTGGAGACATGTTAGTGGAGACCAGTCAGTCACAGGAGACCAGTCACAGGAGACCAGTCACAGGAGACCAGTCAATGGAGACAAGTCACAGGAGACCAGTAACAGGAGACCAGTCACAGGAGACAAGTCACAGGAGACCAGTCAGTGGAGACAAGTCACAGGAGACCAGTCATTGGAGACAAGTCACAGGAGACAGGTCACAGGAAACAAGTCACAGGAGACAAGTCAGTGGAGACAAGTCACAGGAGACAAGTCACTGGAGACCAGTCACTAGAGACCAGTCCCTGGAGACCAGTCACTGGAGACCAGTCACTAGAAACAAGTCACTGGAGACCAGTCACTGGAGACCAGTCATTAGAGACCAGTCACTAGAAACAAGTCACTGGAGACAAGTCACTGGAGACCAGTCACTAGAAACAAGTCACTGGAGACCAGTCACTAGAGACAAGTCACTGGAGACCAGTCGGTGGAGACCAGTCAGTGGAGACCAATCACTGGAGACATGTTAGTGGAGACCAGTCACTAGAGACCAGTCAGTGGAGACCAGTCACTAGAGACCATTCACTGGAGACCAGTCACTAGAGACAAGTCACTGGAGATCAGTCAGTGGAGACCAATCACTGGAGACCAATCACTGGAGACATGTTAGTGGAGACCAGTCACTAGAGACCAGTCAGTGGAGACCAGTCACTAGAGACCAGTCACTGGAGACCAGTCACTAGAAACAAGTCACTGGAGACCAGACACTGGAGACCAGTCACTGGAGACCAGTCAGTGGAGACCAGTCGGTGGAGACCAGTCACTAGAAACAAGTCATTGGAGACCAGTCAGTGGAGACATGTTAGTGGAGACCAGTCAGTGGAGACCAGTCACTAGAAACAAGTCATTGGAGACCAGTCAGTGGAGACATGTTAGTGGAGACCAGTCACTGGAGACCAGTCACTGGAGACCAGTCAGTGGAGACCAGTCGGTGGAGACCAGTCACTAGAAACAAGTCATTGGAGACCAGTCAGTGGAGACATGTTAGTGGAGACCAGTCAGTGGAGGCCAGTCAGTGGAGACCAGTCACTGGAGACCAGTCACTGGAGACCAGACAGTGGTCCAATAACATGTCTCCAGTGACTGGTCTCCACATTAGTCTGTCTGAATCATTCTAATGAGGGAACATGGAGTCTGTCTGAATCAATCTAATGAGGGAACATGGAGGTTGTCTGAATCATTCTAATGAGGGAACATGGAGTCTGTCTGAATCATTCTAATGAGGGAACATGGAGTCAGTCTGAATCATTCTAATGAGGGAACATGGAGTCTGTCTGAATCATTCTAATGAGGGAACATGGAGTCAGTCTGAATCATTCTAATGAGGGAATATGGAGTCTGTCTGAATCATTCTAATGAGGGAACATGGAGTCAGTCTGAATCATTCTAATGAGGGAACATGGAGTCTGTCTGAATCATTCTAATGAGGGAACATGGAGTCAGTCTGAATCATTCTAATGAGGGAACATGGAGTCTGTCTGAATCATTCTAATGAGGGAACATGGAGTCAGTCTGAATCATTCTAATGAGGGAACATGGAGTCAGTCTGAATCATTCTAATGAGGGAACATGGAGTCTGTCTGAATCATTCTAATGAGGGAACATGGAGGTTGTCTGAATCATTATAATGAGGGAACATGGAGTCTGTCTGAATCATTCTAATGAGGGAACATGGAGTCAGTCTGAATCATTCTAATGAGGGAACATGGAGTCTGTCTGAATCATTCTAATGAGGGAACATGGAGTCTGTCTGAATCATTCTAATGAGGGAACATGGAGTCAGTCTGAATCATTCTAATGAGGGAACATGGAGTCAGTCTGAATCATTCTAATGAGGGAACATGGAGTCTGTCTGAATCATTCTAATGAGGGAACATGGAGTCTGTCTGAATCATTCTAATGAGGGAACATGGAGTCAGTCTGAATCATTCTAATGAGGGAACATGGAGTCAGTCTGAATCATTCTAATGAGGGAACATGGAGTCAGTCTGAATCATTCTAATGAGTGAACATGGAGGTTATCTGAATCATTCTAATGAGTGAACATGGAGTCAGTCTGAATCATTCTAATGAGGGAACATGGAGTCAGTCTGAATCATTCTAATGAGGGAACATGGAGTCTGTCTGAATCATTCTAATGAGGGAACATGGAGTCAGTCTGAATCATTCTAATGAGGGAACATGTAGTCAGTCTGAATCATTCTAATGAGGGAACATGGAGTCAGTCTGAATCATTCTAATGAGTGAACATGGAGTCAGTCTGAATCATTCTAATGAGGGAACATGGAGTCAGTCTGAATCATTCTAATGAGTGAACATGGAGTCTGTCTGAATCATTCTAATGAGGGAACATGGAGTCAGTCTGAATCATTCTAATGAGGGAACATGTAGTCAGTCTGAATCATTCCAATGAGGGAACATGGAGTCAGTCTGAATCATTCTACTGAGTGAACATGGAGTCAGTCTGAATCATTCTAATGAGGGAACATGGAGTCTGTCTGAATCATTCTAATGAGGGAACATGGAGTCAGTCTGAATCATTCTAATGAGGGAACATGGAGTCTGTCTGAATCATTCTAATGAGGGAACATGGAGTCTGTCTGAATCATTCTAATGAGGGAACATGGAGTCAGTCTGAATCATTCTAATGAGGGAACATGGAGTCAGTCTGAATCATTCTAATGAGGGAACATGGAGTCTGTCTGAATCATTCTAATGAGGGAACATGGAGTCTGTCTGAATCATTCTAATGAGGGAACATGGAGTCAGTCTGAATCATTCTAATGAGGGAACATGGAGTCAGTCTGAATCATTCTAATGAGGGAACATGGAGTCAGTCTGAATCATTCTAATGAGTGAACATGGAGGTTATCTGAATCATTCTAATGAGTGAACATGGAGTCAGTCTGAATCATTCTAATGAGGGAACATGGAGTAATTCTGACTCATTCTAATGAGGGAACATGGAGTCTGTCTGAATCATTCTAATGAGGGAACATGGAGTCAGTCTGAATCATTCTAATGAGGGAACATGTAGTCAGTCTGAATCATTCTAATGAGGGAACATGGAGTCAGTCTGAATCATTCTAATGAGTGAACATGGAGTCAGTCTGAATCATTCTAATGAGGGAACATGGAGTCAGTCTGAATCATTCTAATGAGTGAACATGGAGTCTGTCTGAATCATTCTAATGAGGGAACATGGAGTCTGTCTGAATCATTCTAATGAGGGAACATGGAGTCAGTCTGAATCATTCTAATGAGGGAACATGGAGTCAGTCTGAATCATTCTAATGAGGGAACATGGAGTCTGTCTGAATCATTCTAATGAGGGAACATGGAGTCTGTCTGAATCATTCTAATGAGGGAACATGGAGTCAGTCTGAATCATTCTAATGAGGGAACATGGAGTCAGTCTGAATCATTCTAATGAGGGAACATGGAGTCAGTCTGAATCATTCTAATGAGTGAACATGGAGGTTATCTGAATCATTCTAATGAGTGAACATGGAGTCAGTCTGAATCATTCTAATGAGGGAACATGGAGTCAGTCTGACTCATTCTAATGAGGGAACATGGAGTCTGTCTGAATCATTCTAATGAGGGAACATGGAGTCAGTCTGAATCATTCTAATGAGGGAACATGTAGTCAGTCTGAATCATTCTAATGAGGGAACATGGAGTCAGTCTGAATCATTCTAATGATTGAACATGGAGTCAGTCTGAATCATTCTAATGAGGGAACATGGAGTCAGTCTGAATCATTCTAATGAGTGAACATGGAGTCTGTCTGAATCATTCTAATGAGGGAACATGGAGTCAGTCTGAATCATTCTAATGAGGGAACATGTAGTCAGTCTGAATCATTCCAATGAGGGAACATGGAGTCAGTCTGAATCATTCTACTGAGTGAACATGGAGTCAGTCTGAATCATTCTAATGAGGGAACATGGAGTCTGTCTGAATCATTCTATTGAAAGTTTAAAACAACATGTATTTTGTTTTTGCCCTTGTTAAGCACATTTTAAATCAGCAAGGTCTTCCTGCATAGCCATAACATCTGACTGTTACCCCAGTCCGGGTAACAGCCATAACATCTGACTGTTACCCCAGTCCGGGTAACAGCCATAACATCTGACTGTTACCCCAGTCTGGGTAACAGCCATAACATCTGACTGTTACCCCAGTCCGGGTAACAGCTATAACATCTGACTGTTACCCCAGTCCGGGTAACAGCTATAACATCTGACTGTTACCCCAGTCCGGGTAACAGCCATAACATCTGACTGTTACCCCAGTCCGGGAAACAGCTATAACATCTGACTGTTACCCCAGTCCGGGTAACAGCTATAACATCTGACTGTTACCCCAGTCCGGGTAACAGCCACAACATCTGACTGTTACCCCAGTCCGGGTAACAGCTATAACATCTGACTGTTGCCCCAGTCCGGGTAACAGCCATAACATCTGACTGTTGCCCCAGTCCGGGTAACAGCTATAACATCTGACTGTTGCCCCAGTCCGGGAAACAGCCATAACATCTGACTGTTACCCCAGTCCGGGTAACAGCTATAACATCTGACTGTTACCCCAGTCCGGGTAACAGCCATAACATCTGACTGTTACCCCAGTCCGGGTAACAGCCATAACATCTGACTGTTACCCCAGTCTGGGTAACAGCCATAACATCTGACTGTTACCCCAGTCCGGGTAACAGCTATAACATCTGACTGTTACCCCAGTCCGGGTAACAGCTATAACATCTGACTGTTACCCCAGTCCGGGTAACAGCCATAACATCTGACTGTTGCCCCAGTCCGGGTAACAGCTATAACATCTGACTGTTGCCCCAGTCCGGGAAACAGCCATAACATCTGACTGTTACCCCAGTCCGGGTAACAGCTATAACATCTGACTGTTACCCCAGTCCGGGTAACAGCTATAACATCTGACTGTTGCCCCAGTCCGGGTAACAGCATACATAATGACATCATCCACATATAGATGAAGTTGAAACATTTTTAAATACTAAAATGGCTGGGGTAATTTTAGGATTTTTTAGTTGATTGACAATGTATGTAATTTGGTAGATTATTGTTATCTATGAGCTCAGGCTAAGGTACATAACTGACTGACTCATTGGTTATAACTCTGGACAACTCTCTGGTGATTGGATCATATAACTGGCCAACTCTCTGGTGATTGGATCATATAACTGGCCAACTCTCTGGTGATTGGATCATATAACTGGACAACTCTCTGGTGATTGGATCATATAACTGGCCAACTCTCTGGTGATTGGATCATATAACTGGACAACTCTCTGGTGATTGGATCATATAACTGCCAACTCTCTGGTGATTGGATCATATAACTGGCCAACTCTCTGGTGATTGGATCATATAACTGGCCAACTCTCTGGTGATTGGATCATATAACTGGCCAACTCTCTGGTGATTGGATCATATAACTGGACAACTCTCTGGTGATTGGATCATATAACTGGACAACTCTCTGGTGATTGGATCATATAACCAACCGGCCAACTCTCTGGTGATTGGGTGAGAGATGACATGTGACTCTGGCTGATATATCCTCAGGTGCACTTCAAGCTCCTGTTCCCCATTCCCCCACAATCCTGTTCTCTGACAGTTTGTTGTTAGAGGCTCTGTGTGTTGGCATAGGTGCTTCCCTGCACCTGTGTCTGCCCAGAGCTCTGTGGGAGCATAGAGACAGTGTCCCACCTTCCTCTACACTCCCCTCTCCCACCTTCCTCTACACCGCCCCTGTCCGCACCCCTCTCCTCTCCCTCTTATCTCCACCCCTCCTCTCCTCTCCTCTCCTTCCCTCTACAACCTTCTTGGTGCTTATTTATAAAACCCTCTTGGGCCTCACTCCCCCTCTATCTGAGATATCTACTGCAGCCCTCATCCTCCACATACAACACCCGTTCTGCCAGTCACATTCTGTTAAAGGTCCCCAAAGCACACACATCCCTGGTACCATGTTGTGTTGCTACCATGCTGTGTTGCTACCATGTTGTGTTGCTACCATGCTGTGCTGCTACCATGTTGTGTTGCTACCATGTTGTGTTGCTACCATGTTGTGCTGCTACCATGTTGTTGTTATGTTGTGTTGCTACCATGCTGTGTTGCTACCATGTTGTTGTTATGTTGTGTTGCTACCATGTTGTGCTGCTACCATGTTGTTGTTATGTTGTGTTGCTACCATGTTGTGTTGCTACCATGTTGTGCTGCTACCATGTTGTTGTTATGTTGTGTTGCTACCATGTTGTGTTGCTACCATGTTGTGTTGCTACCATGTTGTTGTTATGTTGTGTTGCTACCATGCTGTGTTGCTACCATGTTGTGCTGCTACCATGTTGTTGTTATGTTGTGTTGCTACCATGCTGTGTTTTGCTGCCATGCTGTGTTGTTGTCTTAGGTCTCTCTTTATCTAGTGTTGTATTGTCTCTCTTGTCTTGAAAATATATAAAAAATATACTTTTAATCCCAGCCACCGTCCCCACAGGAGGCCTTTTGCCTATTGGGAGGCCGTCATGGTAAAAAATGTGTTCTTCACTGACTTGCCTAGTTAAATAAAGTTTCAATAAATAAAAAATCATTTTGATTCTCCTCTATTCCTCTCCTCTTCCCTTCCCTTCCCTCATCTCCTCCCCTTCCTCCACCACTAAGGTGTACCAGGCTTTATTCAGTAGTATACCAGTCTAACTACAAAGTACCAGGCTTTATTCAGTAGTATACCAGGCTAACTACAAAGTACCAGGCTTTATTCAGTAGTATACCAGGCTAACTACAAAGTACCAGGCTTTAATCAGTAGTATACCAGGCTAACTACAAAGTACCAGGCTTTATTCAGCAGTATACCAGGCTAACTACAAAGTACCAGGCTTTATTCAGCAGTATACCAGGCTAACTACAAAGTACTAGGCGTTATTCAGCAGTTTACCAGGCTAACTACAAAGTACCAGGCTAGGGGTAGGTTGAGCCCTAGGACCATGCCCCAGGACTACCTGACATGATGACTCCTTGCTGTCCCCAGTCCACCTGGCTGTGCTGCTGCTCCAGTTTCAACTGTTCTGCCTTATTATTATTCGACCATGCTGGTCATTTATGAACATTTGAACATCTTGGCCATGTTCTGTTATAATCTCCACCCGGCACAGCCAGAAGAGGACTGGCCATCTCACATATGCTCTCTCTAATTCTCTCTTTCTTTCTCTCTCTCGGAGGACCTGAGCCCTAGGACCATGCCCCAGGAATACCTGACATGATGACTCCTTGCTGTCCCCAGTCCACCTGACTGTGCTGCTGCTCCAGTTTCAACTGTTCTGCCTTATTATTATTCGACCATGCTGGTCATTTATGAACATTTGAACATCTTGACCATGTTTTGTTATAATCTCCACCCGGCACAGCCAGAAGAGGACTGGCCACCCCACATAGCCTGGTTCCTCTCTAGGTTTCTTCCTAGGTTTTGGCCTTTCTAGGGAGTTTTTCCTAGCCACCGTGCTTCTACACCTGCATTGCTTGCTGTTTGGGGTTTTAGGCTGGGTTTCTGTACAGCACTTTGAGATATCAGCTGATGTACGAAGGGCTATATAAATAAATTTGATTTGATTTAGATTTTGATTTGATTTGGTAAGGGTTGGAGGGTGGGGGCCATTTCAGATTGTAATAAAGACCTTTCAAGGGAGATCATAGAGAGTTAGGAGAAGGGAGGGGCTCACAGGGTGTATATGTGTGTGCGCCATGTGTCAAGTACAGTATGTGTGTGTGAGTGCACACCTGTGTGTATGTGTGTGTGTGTGTGTTCGTACCCCTGGGTGTAACGTGTAATGTATATAACATGTGTGTGTGGGTTCTGTGATCATGTGTGTGTTCTGTGTGATACAGGGACTTAGTGTGTACAGGGTGGAGAACACCCGACTCAGTGATGGTCTGTGATCATGTGTGTGTTCTGTGTGATACAGGGACTTAGTGTGTACAGGGTGGAGAACACCAGACTCAGTGATGGTGGAGCTTAAGAGCTCAGCGCCTGTAATGTGCTCCAGACCTGCCCAGGTTCCCATAGGACCAGAGAGGAGCAGAGAGAGGGGCTGACGGCCTGACTAACTGCCTACTCAGCACATCCCAAACCTGGCTACTCTCCAGACGGTCCCGTCCTCCCCCCCCTCCACCCCTCACTACCACAAATACTTATTTTCACTGGAATCAGAACTGAATACTGTCTTGTGATGATATTAATCAAGAGAACATTGTCTTCACCAAGACTGATGATATTATTCAATAGATCGACTAGAGGGTCAGTGAATTCTATGCTGAGTCAGATTCCAAGAACACAGGATGAGATGTCACTATCCTTCGTGCAAGCACTTCCGAGAGTTCATGAACAGTGAGCCTGGTGAAATTTGGGGAGCGCATCGTCAGTAGTGTACCTTTGGTTCCTAGGGTGTTTCGGCCTTTCACACTATACACCCTCCCCAAAGGCGGCCAGCGACCGGGTGATCAATCCCACGCTTGCGTCCCATTCCCAATTAGTCATAGGAGTTGCCTTGTTGCTGATAGCCAACATCCCATGGGACTATGTAATAATAAAATAATAAACAGACGAGTCCTCTATAATGAATTAGTGATTGCGTAGAAAGATGGGCATTTGGTGAATGTGGTTTCTTTAGCAGACACCAGGACAACTACAAAGAAGCAGTGACTATCTTCCAGTTTCTCTTTTCTGGAGACTCATCTACTGTTAAAAATCTCCATAATGCCAGAGGGGGGGGGGTTATATCATAATGAGTGGGTGGGGGGGGTAAATCATAATGAGTTAGCATGTGTCATGAAGCATACTGCACCCGGCCCACACAGGCACTTCCTGTCCTCGGGGGAAGTAATAACACTCATGGTGTTGGGGAGATGTGTAATTTCACACATTAAGGAGGCTGTTAGAGGAAGTAGCCCACCGTAACACCCTGTTCCAGGAAGGCCCTGAGTGTGTGGTCGGTGTAGTCAGGGTCACAAACCCGTCCGTGTACATCGGCTTATCAACCCATAACCTGATGCACCACATTTCCCAGGATGCCGTAGTCGGCTAGATGTATTTCACTGTTTACCCTTTTCAAGCAGCAGACAACAGCGATGCTGAATAGAGCTGAGAACAGGAAGCTAAGGCGGGGTGACATTACGGTCGAATGAACCTCTCGCTGTGTGTCTCTCTCTCTCTGTGTGTCTCTCTCTCTCTCTGTCTCTCTCTCTCTCTCTCTCTCTCTATGGAAACACTGAGGGAGCAGCACTACATGGAGACACTGAGGGATGAGGGAGCAGCACTACATGGATACACTGAGGGAGCAGAACTACATGGATACACTGAGGGAGCAGCACTACATGGATACACTGAGGGAGCAGCACTACATGGATACACTGAGGGAGCAGCACTACATGGATACACTGAGGGAGCAGCACTACATGGAGACACTGAGGGAGCAGCACTACATGGATACACTGAGGGATGAGGGAGCAGCACTACATGGATACACTGAGGGAGCAGCACTACATGGAGACACTGAGGGATGAGGGAGCAGCACTACATGGATACACTGAGGGAGCAGCACTACATGGATACACTGAGGGAGCAGCACTACATGGATACACTGAGGGAGCAGCACTACATGGATACACTGAGGGAGCAGTACTACATGGATACACTGAGGGAGCAGCACTACATGGATACACTGAGGGAGCAGCACTACATGGATACACTGAGGGAGCAGCACTACATGGATACACTGAGGGAGCAGCACTACATGGAGACACTGAGGGAGCAGCACTACATGGATACACTGAGGGAGCAGCACTACATGGAGACACTGAGGGAGCAGCACTACATGGATACACTGAGGGATGAGGGAGCAGCACAACATGGATACACTGAGGGAGCAGCACTACATGGATACACTGAGGGAGCAGCACTACATGGATACACTGAGGGAGCAGCACTACATGGATACACTGAGGGAGCAGCACTACATGGATACACTGAGGGAGCAGCACTACATGGATACACTGAGGGAGCAGCACTACATGGATACACTGAGGGAGCAGCACTACATGGAGACACTGAGGGAGCAGCACTACATGGATACACTGAGGGAGCAGCACTACATGGATACACTGAGGGAGCAGCACTGCATGGATACACTGAGGGAGCAGCACTACATGGATACACTGAGGGAGCAGCACTACATGGATATACTGAGGGAGCAGCACTACATGGATACACTGAGGGAGCAGCACTACATGGATACACTGAGGGAGCAGCACTACATGGATACACTGAGGGAGCAGCACTACATGGAGACACTGAGGGAGCAGCACTACATGGATACACTGAGGGAGCAGCACTACATGGATACACTGAGGGAGCAGCACTACATGGATACACTGAGGGAGCAGCACTACATGGATACACTGAGGGAGCAGCACTACATGGATACACTGAGGGAGCAGCACTACATGGATACACTGAGGGAGCAGCACTACATGGATACACTGAGGGAGCAGCACTACATGGAGACACTGAGGGATGAGGGAGCAGCACTACATGGATACACTGAGGGAGCAGCACTACATGGATACACTGAGGGAGCAGCACTACATGGAGACACTGAGGGAGCAGCACTGCATGGATACACTGAGGGAGCAGAACTACATGGATACACTGAGGGATGAGGGAGCAGCACTACATGGATACACTGAGGGAGCAGCACTACATGGATACACTGAGAGATGAGGGAGCAGCACTACATGGATACACTGAGGGAGCAGCACAACATGGATACACTGAGGGAGCAGCACTACATGGATACACTGAGGGAGCAGCACTGCATGGATACACTGAGGGAGCAGCACTACATGGATACACTGAGGGATGAGGGAGCAGCACTACATGGATACACTGAGGGAGCAGCACTACATGGATACACTGAGAGATGAGGGAGCAGCACAACATGGATACACTGAGGGAGCAGCACTACATGGATACACTGAGGGAGCAGCACTACATGGATACACTGAGGGAACAGCACTACATGGATACACTGAGGGAGCAGCACTACATGGAGACACTGAGGGAGCAGCACTACATGGATACACTGAGGGAGCAGCACTACATGGATACACTGAGGGAGCAGCACTACATGGATACACTGAGGGAGCAGCACTACATGGATACACTGAGGGAGCAGCACTACATGGATACACTGAGGGATGAGGGAGCAGCACAACATGGATACACTGAGGGAGCAGCACTACATGGATACACTGAGGGAGCAGCACAACATGGATACACTGAGGGAGCAGCACTACATGGATACACTGAGGGAGCAGCACTACATGGATACACTGAGGGAGCAGCACTACATGGATACACTGAGGGAGCAGCACTACATGGATACACTGAGGGAGCAGCACTACATGGAGACACTGAGGGAGCAGCACAACATGGATACACTGAGGGAGCAGCACTACATGGATACACTGAGGGAGCAGCACAACATGGATACACTGAGGGAGCAGCACTACATGGATACACTGAGGGAGCAGCACTACATGGATACACTGAGGGAGCAGCACAACACTCATTATCTTAGTGAGGTGTAGTTTGAGATACCAACACATTATCATAATTCACACAATTAAACTGTGAATGGCAGCAAGGAACTGGGTATCTGAGTTCTCTTGTTCCACCTACACCAACGAGGGGGTGGTTGGAGCGGGGTAATGGATGGAGGGAGGGAGGGGATGGGAGGGGTGTAAAAAGAACACTCCAGGTTGAGGGGGCAGTCGAAGGGGGTAGGAGGGGGGCAGACAACCACACCCCAGGTTGAGAGGGCAGTAGAAGGTTCCAGAAAGCTCAGGACGGACAGAGGCAGCCAGCGTGGGAGATGGAATTTTTAAAAGTCGGAAAATCTGTCCTTTCCTGAGGGATGGATACCTGGAAAAAACATTGGTGTGGATTTCAGGGAAAAAGCGGAGAGAACAAATGAGAGAAGCCAATAGGAGGGAGGTAGACAGACAGATGGGGGAAGCTGTGTGTGTGTGTGTGTGTGTGTGTGTGTGTGTCGGACAGATAGAGAGCTCTGAGAGGAGCTTATTAAAAACACGACAAACACCTTGAAGCTGAACACAGTATTTCAATTAAACTAGTTCCTGGCCTTCTCTGCCATCTCATAACAGACTGCTGAGAGCATTATAATCTACAGGTCTGTTTCCCTCCCACTGAGAGTGCCTTCTCTATAGTCATAGGAGGGGAATGGGTGTCTCTGTCTAGAGTACCTTCTCTTTAGTTATAGGAGAGGAATGGGTGTCTCTGTCTAGAGTACCTTCTCTTTAGTCATAGGAGGGGAATGGGTGTCTCTGTCTAGAGTTCCTTCTCTTTAGTTATAGGAGGGGAATGGGTGTCTCTGTCTAGAGTACCTTCTCTTTAGTTATAGGAGGGGAATGGGTGTCTCTGTCTAGAGTACCTTCTCTTTAGTTATAGGAGGGGAATGGGTATCTCTGTCTAGAGTACCTTCTCTTTAGTTATAGGAGGGGAATGGGTGTCTCTGTCTGTCTAGAGTACCTTCTCTTTAGTCATAGGAGGGGAATGGGTGTCTCTGTCTGTCTAGAGTACCTTCTCTTTAGTTATAGGAGGGTATGGGTGTCTCTGTCTGTCTAGAGTACCTTCTCTTTAGTTATAGGAGGGGAATGGGTGTCTCTGTCTAGAGTACCTTCTCTTTAGTTATAGGAGGGTATGGGTGTCTCTGTCTAGAGTACCTTCTCTTTAGTTATAGGGGGGGAATGGGTGTCTCTGTCTAGAGTACCTTCTCTTTAGTCATAGGAGGGGAATGGGTGTCTCTGTCTAGAGTACCTTCTCTTTAGTCATAGGAGAGGAATGGGTGTCTCTGTCTAGAGTATCTTCTCTTTAGTTATAGGAGGGGAATGGGTGTCTCTGTCTGTCTAGAGTACCTTCTCTTTAGTCATAGGAGGGGAATGGGTGTCTCTGTCTGTCTAGAGTACCTTCTCTTTAGTTATAGGAGGGGAATGAGTGTCTCTGTCTAGAGTACCTTCTCTTTAGTTATAGGAGGGGAATGGGTGTCTCTGTCTAGAGTACCTTCTCTTTAGTTATAGGAGGGGAATGGGTGTCTCTGTCTGTCTAGAGTACCTTCTCTTTAGTTATAGGAGGGGAATGGGTGTCTCTGTCTGTCTAGAGTACCTTCTCTTTAGTTATAGGAGGGGAATGGGTGTCTCTGTCTAGAGTACCTTCTCTTTAGTCATAGGAGGGGAATGGGTGTCTCTGTCTAGAGTACCTTCTCTTTAGTCATAGGAGGGTATGGGTGTCTCTGTCTGTCTAGAGTACCTTCTCTTTAGTTATAGGAGGGGAATGGGTGTCTCTGTCTAGAGATCCTTCTCTTTAGTCATAGGAGAGGAATGGGTGTCTCTGTCTAGAGTACCTTCTCTTAAGTTATAGGAGGGGAATGGGTGTCTCTGTCTAGAATACCTTCTCTTTAGTCATAGGAGGGGAATGGGTGTCTCTGTCTAGAGTACCTTCTCTTTAGTCATAGGAGGGGAATGGGTGTCTCTGTCTAGAGTACCTTCTCTTTAGTTATAGGAGGGGAATGGGTATCTCTGTCTGTCTAGAGTACCTTCTCTTTAGTCATAGGAGGGGAATGGGTGTCTCTGTCTAGAATACCTTCTCTTTAGTTATAGGAGGGGAATGGGTGTCTCTGTCTAGAGTACCTTCTCTTTAGTCATAGGAGGGGAATGGGTGTCTCTGTCTGTCTAGAGTACCTTCTCTTTAGTTATAGGAGGGGAATGGGTGTCTCTGTCTAGAGTACCTTCTCTTTAGTTATAGGAGGGGAATGGGTGTCTCTGTCTGTCTAGAGTATCTTCTCTTTAGTTATAGGAGGGGAATGGGTGTCTCTGTCTAGAGTACCTTCTCTTTAGTTATAGGAGGGGAATGGGTATCTCTGTCTAGAGTATCTTCTCTTTAGTTATAGGAGGGGAATGGGTGTCTCTGTCTAGAGTACCTTCTCTTTAGTCATAGGAGGGGAATGGGTGTCTCTGTCTGTCCAGAGTACCTTCTCTTTAGTTATAGGAGGGGAATGGGTGTCTCTGTCTAGAATACCTTCTCTTTAGTCATAGGAGGGGAATGGGTGTCTCTGTCTGTCTAGAGTACCTTCTCTTTAGTTATAGGAGGGGAATGGGTGTCTCTGTCTAGAGTACCTTCTCTTTAGTCATAGGAGGGGAATGGGTGTCTCTGTCTGTCTAGAGTACCTTCTCTTTAGTTATAGGAGGGGAATGTGTGTCTCTGTCTAGAGTACCTTCTCTTTAGTTATAGGATGGGAATGGGTATCTCTGTCTAGAGTATATTCTCTTTAGTTATAGGAGGGGAATGGGTGTCTCTGTCTAGAGTACCTTCTCTTTAGTCATAGGAGGGGAATTGGTGTCTCTGTCTGTCTAGAGTATCTTCTCTTTAGTTATAGGAGGGGAATGGGTGTCTCTGTCTAGAGTACCTTCTCTTTAGTCATAGGAGGGGAATGGGTGTCTCTGTCTGTCTAGAGTACCTTCTCTTTAGTTATAGGAGGGGAATGGGTGTCTCTGTCTAGAGTACCTTCTCTTTAGTCATAGGAGGGGAATGGGTGTCTCTGTCTGTCTAGAGTACCTTCTCTTTAGTTATAGGAGGGGAATGGGTGTCTCTGTCTAGAATACCTTCTCTTTAGTTATAGGAGGGGAATGGGTGTCTCTGTCTGTCTAGAGTACCTTCTCTTTAGTCATAGGAGGGGAATGGGTGTCTCTGTCTAGAATACCTTCTCTTTAGTCATAGGAGGGGAATGGGTGTCTCTGTCTAGAGTATCTTCTCTTTAGTTATAGGAGGGGAATAGGTGTCTCTGTCTAGAGTATCTTCTCTTTAGTTATAGGAGGGGAATTGGTGTCTCTGTCTGTCTAGAGTATCTTCTCTTTAGTTATAGGAGGGGAATGGGTGTCTCTGTCTAGAGTACCTTCTCTTTAGTTATAGGAGGGGCATAGGTGTCTCTGTCTAGAGTATCTTCTCTTTAGTTATAGGAGGGGAATTGGTGTCTCTGCCTGTCTAGAGTACCTTCTCTTTAGTAATAGGAGGGGAATGGGTGTCTCTGTCCGTAGCAGGCTGGGGGAGTAGCCAGCAGTGTCCGTCAGTCCCACACAGGTGGTGTGGTGAAAGGCAGTCTGGCAGCATTTGAAGGTGGCGTGGAGCACAGCATGCTGGGTAGTGTCTAGGGATGGTGGTGCGTCTAGGGATGCTGGTGTGTCTAGGGATGGTGGTGTGTCTAGGGATGGTGGTGAGTCTTGGGAGGGTGGTGTGGAGCACAGCATGCTGGGTAGTGTCTAGGGATGGTGGTGTGTCTAGGAATGCTGGTGTGTCTAGGGATGGTGGTGTGTCTAGGGATGGTGGTGTGTCTTGGGAGGGTGGTGTGGAGCACGGCATGCTGGGTAGTGTCTAGGGATGGTGGTGTGGAGCACGGCATGCTGGGTAGTGTCTTGGGAGGGTGGTGTGGAGCACGGCATGCTGGGTAGTGTCTAGGGATGGTGGTGTGTCTTGGGATGGTGGTGTGTCTTCGGAGGGTGGTGTGGAGCAAGGCATGCTGGGTAGTGTCTAGGGATGGTGGTGTGTGAAGCTGCAGCCCCAATGTTTAAAAAAGCCCTGTGGTTCAAGAGATGTTGGAGCAGCACGCTGGGTAGATGAGACCCTGGAGTTGAGAGAAGAGAGGAGAACACAGACTGAGAGAGAAGCCAACCAACCAGGGTTTACAGACAGGAGAAGTCTCTAATGGGAAGACAGAGAGAGAAGCGAACCAACCAGGGTTTACAGACAGGAGAAGTCTCTAATGGGAAGACAGAGAGAGAAGCCAACCAACCAGAGTTTACAGACAGAGAGAAGCCAACCAACCAGGGTTTACAGACAGGAGAAGTCTCTAATGGGAAGACAGAGAGAAGCCAACCAACCAGGGTTTACAGACAGAGAGAAGCCAACCAACCAGGGTTTACAGACAGGAGAAGTCTCTAATGGGAAGACAGAGAGAGAAGCCAACCAACCAGGGTTTACAGACAGGAGAAGTCTCTAATGGGAAGACAGAGAGAGAAGCCAACCAACCAGGGTTTACAGACAGGAGAAGTCTCTAATGGGAAGACTGAGAGAGAAGCCAACCAACCAGGGTTTACAGACAGGAGAAGTCTCTAATGGGAAGACGGAGAGAGAAGCCAACCAACCAGGGTTTACAGACAGGAGAAGTCTCTAATGGGAAGACAGAGAGAGAAGCCAACCAACCAGGGTTTACAGACAGGAGAAGTCTCTAATGGGAAGACAGAGAGAGAAGCCAACCAACCAGGGTTTACAGACAGGAGAAGTCTCTAATGGGAAGACAGAGAGAGAAGCCAACCAACCAGAGTTTACAGACAGAGAGAAGCCAACCAACCAGGGTTTACAGATAGGAGAAGTCTCTAATGGGAAGACAGAGAGAAGCCAACCAACCAGGGTTTACAGACAGAGAGAAGCCAACCAACCAGGGTTTACAGACAGGAGAAGTCTCTAATGGGAAGACAGAGAGAGAAGCCAACCAACCAGGGTTTACAGACAGGAGAAGTCTCTAATGGGAAGACAGAGAGAGAAGCCAACCAACCAGGGTTTACAGACAGGAGAAGTCTCTAATGGGAAGACTGAGAGAGAAGCCAACCAACCAGGGTTTACAGACAGGAGAAGTCTCTAATGGGAAGACGGAGAGAGAAGCCAACCAACCAGGGTTTACAGACAGGAGAAGTCTCTAATGGGAAGACAGAGAGAGAAGCCAACCAACCAGGGTTTACAGACAGGAGAAGTCTCTAATGGGAAGACAGAGAGAGAAGCCAACCAACCAGGGTTTACAGACAGGAGAAGTCTCTAATGGGAAGACAGAGAGAGAAGCCAACCAACCAGAGTTTACAGACAGAGAGAAGCCAACCAACCAGGGTTTACAGACAGGAGAAGTCTCTAATGGGAAGACAGAGAGAAGCCAACCAACCAGGGTTTACAGACAGAGAGAAGCCAACCAACCAGGGTTTACAGACAGGAGAAGTCTCTAATGGGAAGACAGAGAGAGAAGCCAACCAACCAGGGTTTACAGACAGGAGAAGTCTCTAATGGGAAGACAGAGAGAGAAGCCAACCAACCAGGGTTTACAGACAGGAGAAGTCTCTAATGGGAAGACTGAGAGAGAAGCCAACCAACCAGGGTTTACAGACAGGAGAAGTCTCTAATGGGAAGACAGAGAGAGAAGCCAACCAACCAGGGTTTACAGACAGGAGAAGTCTCTAATGGGAAGACAGAGAGAGAAGCCAACCAACCAGGGTTTACAGACAGGAGAAGTCTCTAATGGGAAGACAGAGAGAGAAGCCAACCAACCAGGGTTTACAGACAGGAGAAGTCTCTAATGGGAAGACAGAGAGAGAAGCCAACCAACCAGGGTTTACAGACAGAGAGAAGCCAACCAACCAGGGTTTACAGACAGAGAGAAGCCATCCAACGGAGGGCAGAGAAAGGTAAAGGTTTTTGATCACCGCCGCTGACAGGAGCTTTTAGAGAACCACGTTACCACATCTCATACAAACATGTTGAATACAAACGTGAAAGGGGATGAAACAGGAAAACAGCCTTACTGAGGGACTGTCAACAAAAGATCTTAGGAGATAAGAGGAACAGGAAAACAGCCTTACTGAGGGACTGTCAACAAAAGATCTTAGGAGATAAGAGGAACAGGGAAACAGCCTTATGGAGGAGGGACTGTCAACAAAAGATCTTAGGAGATAAGAGAAACAGTGGAATATTGTCCCACTCCTCTTCAATGGCTGTGTGAAGTTGCTGGATATTGGGCAGGAACTGGAACACGCTGTCGTACACGTCGATCCCAGACATGCTCAATGGGGTGACGTGTCTGGTGAGGATGCAGGCCATGGTAGAACTGGGAAATTTTCAGCTTCCAGGTATTGTGTACAGATCCTTGTGACTTGGGGCCGTTCATTATCATGCTGAAACATGAGGTGATGGCAAGGGATGAACAGTACGACAAAGGGCTTCATGATCTCGTCACGGTATCTCTGTGCATTGAAATCTGTAGCTAATGCCTGCCCGTACCATAACCCCAACGCCTACATGGTGCATTCTGCTCACAATGTTGACCCACATGACGTCATACTCGTCTGCCATCTGCCCGGTACAGTTGAAACCGAGATTCAACTCTGAAGAGCACACTTCTCCAGCGTGCCAGTGACCATCGAAGGTGAGCAGCACAATACTACCTGTAGGGTAAGAGAACCTCCTCCTGTATGTCCTGTGAGGAGGCAGCCCAAGACTACCTGTAGGGTAAGAGATTCTCCTCCGGTATGTCCTGTGAGGAGGCAGCCCAAGACTACCTGTAGGGTAAGAGAACCTCCTCCGGTATATCCTGTGAGGAGGCAGCCCAAGACTACCTGTAGGGTAAGAGAACCTCCTCCGGTATATCCTGTGAGGAGGCAGCCCAAGACTACCTGTAGGGTAAGAGAACCTCCTCCTGTACATCCTGTGAGGAGGCAGCCCAAGACTACCTGTAGGGTAAGATAACCTCCTCCGGTATATCCTGTGAGGAGGCAGCCCAAGACTACCTGTAGGGTAAGAGAACCTCCTCCGGTATATCCTGTGAGGAGGCAGCCCAAGACTACCTGTAGGGTAAGAGAACCTCCTCCTGTATATCCTGTGAGGAGGCAGCCCAAGACTACCTGTAGGGTAAGAGATCCTCCTCCTGTATATCCTGTGAGGAGGCAACCCAAGACTACCTGTAGGGTAAGAGAACCTCCTCCTGTATATCCTGTGAGGAGGCAGCCCAAGACTACCTGTAGGGTAAGAGAACCTCCTCCGGTATATCCTGTGAGGAGGCAACCCAAGACTACCTGTAGGGTAAGAGAACCTCCTCCTGTATATCCTGTGAGGGGGCAGCCCAAGACTACCTGTAGGGTAAGACAACCTCCTCCGGTATATCCTGTGAGGAGGCAGCCCAAGACTACCTGTAGGGTAAGATAACCTCCTCCTGTATATCCTGTGAGGAGGCAGCCCAAGACTACCTGTAGGGTAAGAGAACCTCCTCCTGTATATCCTGTGAGGAGGCAGCCCAAGACTACCTGTAGGGTAAGAGAACCTCCTCCTGTATATCCTGTGAGGAGGCAGCCCAAGACTACCTGTAGGGTAAGAGAACCTCCTCCGGTATATCCTGTGAGGAGGCAGCCCAAGACTACCTGTAGGGTAAGAGAACCTCCTCCGGTATATCCTGTGAGGAGGAAGCCCAAGACTACCTGTAGGGTAAGAGAACCTCCTCCTGTATATCCTGTGAGGAGGCAGCCCAAGACTACCTGTAGGGTAAGAGAACCTCCTCCTGTATATCCTGTGAGGAGGCAACCCAAGACTACCTGTAGGGTAAGATAACCTCCTCCTGTATATCCTGTGAGGAGGCAGCCCAAGACTACCTGTAGGGTAAGAGAACCTCCTCCGGTATATCCTGTGAGGAGGCAGCCCAAGACTACCTGTAGGGTAAGAGAACCTCCTCCTGTATATCCTGTGAGGAGGCAACCCAAGACTACCTGTAGGGTAAGAGAACCTCCTCCTGTATATCCTGTGAGGAGGCAGCCCAAGACTACCTGTAGGGTAAGAGAACCTCCTCCTGTATATCCTGTGAGGAGGCAACCCAAGACTACCTGTAGGTTAAGAGAACCTCCTCCTGTATATCCTGTGAGGAGGCAGCCCAAGACTACCTGTAGGGTAAGAGAACCTCCTCCTGTATATCCTATGAGGAGGCAGCCCAAGACTACCTGTAGGGTAAGAGAACCTCCTCCTGTATATCCTGTGAGGAGGCAGCCCAAGACTACCTGTAGGGTAAGAGAACCTCCTCCTGTATATCCTGTGAGGAGGCAGCCCAAGACTACCTGTAGGGTAAGAGAATCTCCTCCTGTATATCCTGTGAGGAGGCGGCCGAATACTACCTGTAGGGTAAGAGAACCTCCTCCTGTATATCCTGTGAGGAGGCGGCCCAAGACTACCTGTAGGGTAAGAGAACCTCCTCCGGTATATCCTGTGAGGAGGCGGCCCAAGACTACCTGTAGGGTAAGAGAACCTCCAACGGTATATCCTGTGAGGAGGCAGCCCAAGACTACCTGTAGGGTAAGAGAACCTCCTCCTGTATATCCTGTGAGGAGGCAGCCCAATACTACCTGTAGGGTAAGAGAACCTCCTCCTGTATATCCTGTGAGGAGGCAACCCAAGACTACCTGTAGGGTAAGAGAACCTCCTCCTGTATATCCTGTGAGGAGGCAGCCCAAGACTACCTGTAGGGTAAGAGAACCTCCTCCTGTATATCCTGTGAGGAGGCAACCCAAGACTACCTGTAGGGTGAGAGAACCTCCTCCTGTATATCCTGTGAGGAGGCAGCCCAAGACTACCTGTAGGGTAAGAGAAACTCCTCCTGTATATCCTGTGAGGAGGCAGCCCAAGACTACCTGTAGGGTAAGAGAACCTCCTCCTGTATATCCTGTGAGGAGGCAGCCCAAGACTACCTGTAGGGTAAGAGAACCTCCTCCTGTATATCCTGTGAGGAGGCAGCCCAAGACTACCTGTAGGGTAAGAGATCCTCCTCCGGTATATCCTGTGAGGAGGCGGCCCAAGACTACCTGTAGGGTAAGAGAACCTCCTCCTGTATATCCTGTGAGGAGGCGGCCCAAGACTACCTGTAGGGTAAGAGAACCTCCTCCTGTATATCCTGTGAGGAGGCGACCCAAGTCTACCTGTAGGGTAAGAGAACCTCCTCCGGTATATCCTGTGAGGAGGCGGCCCAAGACTACCTGTAGGGTAAGAGAACCTCCTCCGGTATATCCTGTGAGGAGGCGGCCCAATACTACCTGTAGGGTAAGAGAACCTCCTCCTGTATATCCTGTGAGGAGGCGGCCCAAGACTACCTGTAGGGTAAGAGAACCTCCTCCTGTATATCCTGTGAGGAGGCAGCCCAAGACTACCTGTAGGGTAAGAGAACCTCCTCCTGTATATCCTGTGAGGAGGCAGCCCAAGACTACCTGTAGGGTAAGAGAACCTCCTCCTGTATATCCTGTGAGGAGGCAGCCCAAGACTACCTGTAGGGTAAGAGAACCTCCTCCTGTATATCCTGTGAGGAGGCAGCCCAAGACTACCTGTAGGGTAAGAGAACCTCCTCCTGTATATCCTGTGAGGAGGCAGCCCAAGACTACCTGTAGGGTAAGAGAACCTCCTCCTGTATATCCTGTGAGGAGGCAGCCCAAGACTACCTGTAGGGTAAGAGAACCTCCTCCTCCGGTATATCCTGTGAGGAGGCAGCCCAAGACTACCTGTAGGGTAAGAGAACCTCCTCCTGTATATCCTGTGAGGAGGCAGCCCAAGACTACCTGTAGGGTAAGAGAACCTCCTCCTGTATATCCTGTGAGGAGGCAGCCCAAGACTACCTGTAGGGTAAGAGAACCTCCTCCGGTATATCCTGTGAGGAGGCAGCCCAAGACTACCTGTCGGTTAAGAGAACCTCCTCCTGTATATCCTGTGAGGAGGCAGCCCAAGACTACCTGTAGGGTAAGAGAACCTCCTCCTGTATATCCTGTGAGGAGGCAGCCCAAGACTACCTGTAGGGTAAGAGAACCTCCTCCTGTATATCCTGTGAGGAGGCAGCCCAAGACTACTTGTAGGGTAAGAGAACCTCCTCCTGTATATCCTGTGAGGAGGCAGCCCAAGACTACCTGTAGGGTAAGAGAACCTCCTCCTGTATATCCTGTGAGGAGGCAACCCAAGACTACCTGTAGGGTAAGAGAACCTCCTCCTGTATATCCAGTGAGGAGGCAGCCCAAGACTACCTGTAGGGTAAGAGAACCTCCTCCGGTATATCCTGTGAGGAGGCAGCCCAATACTACCTGTAGGGTAAGAGAACCTCCTCCTGTATATCCTGTGAGGAGGCAGCCCAAGACTACCTGTAGGGTAAGAGAACCTCCTCCGGTATATCCTGTGAGGAGGCAGCCCAAGACTACCTGTAGGGTAAGAGAACCTCCTCCTGTATATCCTGTGAGGAGGCAGCCCAAGACTACTTGTAGGGTAAGAGAACCTCCTCCGGTATATCCAGCGTTAGAGACAGTGGGTATTTTAAGAGAGACAGGAACATCACTGTGGAGAGGACTAGCCCAGTCAAACATCAATAGGTAGCACTGCTTTTCAATAAAAGGAAATGTTTACTTTGGCCTTTATGTTAAAACTACTGACTCTCCCTCTGTCTTTTTCTCCAACAACTTCCCAGGGAAAAGCTCACATGTATAGATCCTGTTCCAACCCTGAAATTAGGAGGGCTGTTTCCCCTTTTTCAAAGCAGTCCTACCAGGGAAGCTGCTGAGTGGGCCGGATATAAGGAGTATTGGGATACAGGGGTACAGGGGTACAGGGAAGCTGCTGAGTGGGCCGGATATAAGGAGTATTGGGATACAGGGGTACAGGGGTACAGGGAAGCTGCTGAGTGGGCCGGATATAAGGTGTATTGGGATACAGGGGTACAGGGGTACAGGGATACAGGGATACAGGGGTACAGGGGTACAGGGAAGCTGCTGAGTGGGCCGGATATAAGGAGTATTGGGATACAGTGGTACAGGGGTACAGGGAAGCTGCTGAGTGGGCCGGATATAAGGTGTATTGGGATACAGGGGTACAGGGGTACAGGGATACAGGGATACAGGGGTACAGGGGTACAGGGAAGCTGTTGAGTGGGCCGGATATAAGGTGTATTGGGATACAGGGGTACAGGGAAGCTGCTGAGTGGGCCGGATATAAGGTGTATTGGGATACAGGGGTACAGGGATAGGTGCTGAGTGGGCCAGATATAAGGAGTATTGGGATACAGGGGTACAGGGATAGGTGCTGAGTGGGCCAGATATAAGGAGTATTGGGAAACAGGGGTACAGGGATAGGTGCTGAGTGGGCCGGATATAAGGAGTATTGGGAAACAGGGGTACAGGGATAGGTGCTGAGTGGGCCGGATATAAGGAGTATTGGGAAACAGGGGTACAGGGATAGGTGCTGAGTAGGCCAGATATAAGGAGTATTGGGGTACAGGGATACAGGGGTACAGGGAAGCTGCTGAGTGGGCCGGATATAAGGAGTATTGGGAAACAGGGGTACAGGGATAGGTGCTGAGTGGGCCAGATATAATGAATATTGGGATACAGGGGTACAGGGATAGGTGCTGAGTGAGCCAGATATAAGGAATATTGGGATACAGGGGTACAGGGATAGGTGCTGAGTGGGCCGGATATAAGGAGTATTGGGGTACAGGGATACAGGGGTACAGGGATAGGTGCTGAGTGGGCCAGATATAAGGAGTATTGGGAAACAGGGGTACAGGGATAGGTGCTGAGTAGGCCAGATATAAGGAGTATTGGGATACAGGGGTACAGGGATAGGTGCTGAGTGGGCCGGATATAAGGAGTATTGGGGTACAGGGATACAGGGGTACAGGGATAGGTGCTGAGTGGGCCAGATATAAGGAATATTGGGATACAGGGGTACAGGGATAGGTGCTGAGTGGGCCAGATATAAGGAATATTGGGATACAGGGGTACAGGGAAGCTGCTGAGTGGGCCAGATATAAGGAGATTATTGGGATACAGGGGTACAGAGGTACAGAGGTACAGGGGTACAGGGATAGGTGCCCGGTGAAAGGAAGGCTGCTTCAAAGAGCCAGTCACGCAGAGAGGATCTAGAAACCTGCTTTAAAATGGCCGCACGATGACGAGTCGGGACCTGGGAATGGCTGAACAAACACAGTTCCAACACAGTGACTAATCTAATTCTCCACTTACAGCATTATTAAGCGTATAGAACGATATGTAGCAGCTGTATCGAGTCACACTTTCAAGAAATCCTTGAAACATTGGCGTGTGATTTCTCTGGAGTAGTGCCAGTCTTCAGGCACACTGACAACTGAACACTGGTCTGTTTATGTTGACATTGTATATATTTCTACATAATGGCTCCCATGAATTTGAACTCTCAAAAAAAGACTCTTGTGGGGGAAAGAAATCCCTCATCCGTGCTCCGGGACAGGTTCCAGATAAGTGTCTTTGAGTGGATCCTATCAGATCTCAAATCTGTTTTTTCAACTCTGCCTTTAATGGAGAGAAAGGCTTATTGGGTAGTTTATCAAAAAAAGGGAGAATATTGGCTTTAGGTATTCCACTGTAATTCAATTTCATGCACACTATTCCCCAAGACCAAACTTTTCCTCTCAAACACATTTCTCCTCCACGAAATCCTCTATCCTGAAACCCTGAGGGGGAAATGGGCTGTTTGAAGAGTAATGTCAGGTTGGAAATGGGAGGTACGGATGGTAAGTGCTTATTTATGTTAAGAAGTCAGTCATCAATCACATTTCTTGATTTGGTGTCATAAACCACAGGGATAGAGTAGCAATACGTATCTTTCTCCTCCTCCTCCTCCTCCTCCTCTTCCTCCTCCTTCATCTCCTCCTCCTCATCTTCCTCCTTCTCCTTCTCCTCCTTCTTCTTCTTTTTCTTCTTCTTCTTCGTCCCTGTCTCCATCTTCGTCTTCTTCCTCATTCAGACAAACAGTAAAACTCAGAATGACCCAGATGTCTCCTGTAACTCGCCCAGTTTCTGACTCAGCTGTGACCTCTGCACCCTACAGAGCCCATACAAACCCTCTTCCTAAGGCATTAAGCTGCAGCAGCGTTACATGACGGTATGACTACCACCATAGATCTTAATAAGTACAGAAGTATGTAGGGTGGGATTGTGTAAATATTATTGATGGCAAAGTAAAATCCCAGCAAACCTAAATCTAGTTCTGCGAAAGTACCCAGAACATTCGTTAGCATTGCTGATGATTTGTATAAAACATTTGCCTGATGTTTTTAGAACGTTCCTAGAACACAATTAATATGTTATTTAAAAGGAGGAGTTGGTGTCCCTGGAGGAGTTGGTGTCCCTGGAGGAGTTGGGGAGTTAGTGTCCCTGGGGAAGTTGGTGTCCCTGGAGGAGTTGTGGAGTTGGTGTCCCTGGGGGAGTTGGTGTCCCTGGAGGAGTTGGGGAGTTGTGTCTCTGGGGGAGTTGGTGTCCCTGGAGGAGTTGGGGAGTTGTGTCCCTGGAGGAGTTGGTGTCCCTGGAGGAGTTGGTGTCCCTGGAGGAGTTGGTGTCCCTGGAGGAGTTGGTGTCCCTGGAGGAGTAGGTGTCCCTGGGGGAGTTGGTGTCCCTGTAGGAGTTGGAGTCCCTGGAGGAGTTGGGGAGTTGTGTCCCTGGGGGAGTTGGTGTACCTGGAGGAGTTGGTGTACCTGGAGGAGTTGGTGTCCCTGGAGGAGTTGGTGTCCCTGGAGGAGTTGGTGTCCCTGGAGGAGTTGGGGAGTTGTGTCCCTGGGGGAGTTGGTGTCCCTGGAGGAGTTGGGGAGTTGTGTCCCTGGGGGAGTTGTGTCTCTGGGGGAATTGGTGTCCCTGGAGGAGTTGGTGTCCCTGGAGGAGTTGTGTCCCTGGAGGAGTTGGTGTCCCTGGAGGAGTTGGTGTCCCTGGAGGAGTTGTGTCCCTGGGGGAGTTGTGTCCCTGGGGGAGTTGGTGTCCCTGGAGGAGTTGGTGTCCCTGGAGGAGTTGGGGAGTTGGTGTCCCTGGAGGAGTTGGTGTCCCTGGAGGAGTTGGGGAGTTGTGTCCCTGGGGGAGTTGTGTCCCTGGGGGAGTTGGTGTCCCTGGAGGAGTTGGTGTCCCTGGAGGAGTTGGTGTCCCTGGAGGAGTTGGTGTCCCTGGAGGAGTTGGGGAGTTGTGTCCCTGGGGGAGTTGGTGTCCCTGGAGGAGTTGGGGAGTTGTAGTCCCTGGAGGAGTTGGTGTCCCTGGAGGAGTTGGGGAGTTGGAGTCCCTGGAGGAGTGGGTGTCCCTGGGGGAGTTGGTGTCCCTGGAGGAGTTGGTGTCCCTGGAGGAGTTGAAGAGTTGGTGTACCTGGAGGACTTGGTGTCCCTGTAGTTGTTACCCCATGTAGCTGGTTCTAGTTGTTACCCCATGTCACTGGCTTGTTGTTGTTTTACTTCACACACACACACACACACACACACACACGCACACACACACACACACACACACACACACACACACACACACACACACACTGTTGGTTAGCTGTATTTGTGCTGTTGCCAGAGTCTTCTGTCTGTTGTCCGTCTTGTCTTACATAGCTTCTTCTTTATCCCACATCCTCTCAGAAGGCCTTCAGCTTCCTGCTAGGCCGTCATTATCAATAACAATGTGTTCTTAAGACCTGCCTTGGTTAAATAAAGATACAAACTACCCCATGAATGTTCTGGGTACTTGACTTCAACCAATTTTGGTTTGCTGGGAAAACATTACTGGTACATTGTGTTATTACTGTTATGATTGGGGTGGCAGGTAGCCTAGTGGTTATTATGGGGTGGCAGGTAGCCTATTGGTTAGTATGGGGTGGCAGGTAGCCTAGTGGTTAGTATGGGGTGGCAGGTAGCCTAGTGGTTATTATGGGGTGGCAGGTAGCCTAGTGGCTAGTATGGGGTGGCAGGTAGCCTAGTGGTTAGTATGGGGTGGCAGGTAGCCTAGTGGTTAGAGCGTTGGGCCAGTAACTGAAAGGTTGCTGGATCAAATTCCTGAGCTGACAAGGTAAAACTCTGCCGTTCTGCCCCTGAACAGGCAGTTAACCCACTGTTCCTAGACCAGTTAACCCACTGTTCCTAGACCAGTTAACCCACTGTTCCTAGACCAGTTAACCCACTGTTCCTAGACCAGTTAACCCCCTGTTCCTAGACCAGTTAACCCACTGTTCCTAGACCAGTTAACCCACTGTTCCTAGACCAGTTAACCCCCTGTTCCTAGACCAGTTAACCCACTGTTCCTAGACCAGTTAACCAACTGTTCCTAGACCAGTTAACCCACTGTTCCTAGACCAGTTAACCCCCTGTTCCTAGACCAGTTAACCCACTGTTCCTAGACCAGTTAACCCACTGTTCCTAGACCAGTTAACCCACTGTTCCTAGACCAGTTAACCCACTGTTCCTAGACCAGTTAACCCATTGTTCCTAGACCAGTTAACCCACTGTTCCTAGACCAGTTAACCCACTGTTCCTAGGCAGTTAACCCACTGTTCCTAGACCAGTTAACCCACTGTTCCTAGACCAGTTAACCCACTGTTCCTAGACCAGTTAACCCACTGTTCCTAGACCAGTTAACCCACTGTTCCTAGACCAGTTAACCCCCTGTTCCTAGACCAGTTAACCCACTGTTCCTAGACCAGTTAACCCACTGTTCCTAGACCAGTTAACCCACTGTTCCTAGACCAGTTAACCCACTGTTCCTAGACCAGTTAACCCACTGTTCCCAGACCAGTTAACCCACTGTTCCTAGATCAGTTAACCCACTGTTCCTAGACCAGTTAACCCACTGTTCCTAGACCAGTTAACCCACTGTTCCTAGACCAGTTAACCCACTGTTCCTAGACCAGTTAACCCCACTGTTCCTAGACCAGTTAACCCACTGTTCCTAGATCAGTTAACCCACTGTTCCTAGACCAGTTAACCCACTGTTCCTAGACCAGTTAACCCACTGTTCCTAGACCAGTTAACCCACTGTTCCTAGAACCAGTTAACCCACTGTTCCCAGACCAGTTAATCCACTGTTCCTAGACCAGTTAACCCACCGTTCCCAGACCAGTTAACCCACCGTTCCCAGACCAGTTAACCCACCGTTCCCAGACCAGTTAACCCACCGTTCCCAGACCAGTTAACCCACCGTTCCCAGACCAGTTAACCCACCGTTCCCAGACCAGTTAACCCACTGTTCCTAGACCAGTTAACCCACTGTTCCTAGACCAGTTAACCCACTGTTCCCAGACCAGTTAACCCACTGTTCCACTGTTCCTAGACCAGTTAACCCACTGTTCCTAGACCAGTTAACCCACTGTTCCCAGACCAGTTAACTCACTGTTCCCAGACCAGTTAACCCACTGTTCCTAGACCAGTTAACCCACTGTTCCCAGACCAGTTAACCCACTGTTCCCCCGGTAGGTCGTCATTGTAAATAAGATGTCGTTCTTTTAACTGTCTTGTTAAATAAAGGTTACATTTATTATTTCTAATTACATTATCTGGGAACATTACTGAGACCTTAGAGAAAATTACAAGGACATTTCATTAAAAAAAATAAAACATTTTATTCATGTTTTTGGGATTTTTTTGGGGGATGTTTTATCAAAATGTTAGATAAAACCCTGACTAAAAATGAATTGGAAATTTTAGCTAATGTTCTGGGAATGTTCCCGGTTGGCTAGTCTCCCACCATTTAGGAGAACTAGGTTGGTCTCCCACCATTTAGGAGAACTAGGCTGGTCTCCCACCATTTAGGAGAACTAGGCTGTTCTCCTACCATTTAGGAGAACCAGGCTGGTCTCCCACCATTTAGGAGAACTAGGCTGGTCTCCCACCATTTAGGAGAACTAGGCTGGTCTCCCACCATTCAGGAGAACTAGGCTGGTCTCCCACCATTCAGGAGAACTAGGCTGGTCTCCCACCATTTAGGAGAACTAGGCTGGTCTCCCACCATTTAGGAGAACTAGGCTGGTCTCCCACCATTTAGGAGAACTAGGCTGGTCTCCCACCATTTAGGAGAACTAGGCTGTTCTCCCACCATTTAGGAGAACTAGACTGGTCTCCCACCATTTAGGAGAACTAGGCTGGTCTCCCACCATTTAGGAGAACTAGGCTGGTCTCCCACCATTTAGGAGAACTAGGCTGGTCTCCCACCATTTAGGAGAACTAGGGTGGTATCCCACCATTTAGGAGAACTAGGCTGGTCTCCCACCATTTAGGAGAACTAGGCTGGTCTCCCACCATTTAGGAGAACTAGGCTGGTCTCCCACCATTTAGGAGAACTAGGCTGGTCTCCCACCATTTAGGAGAACTAGGCTGGTCTCCCACCATTTAGGAGAACTAGGCTGGTCTCCCACCATTTAGGAGAACTAGGCTGGTCTCCCACCATTTAGGAGAACTAGGCTGGTCTCCCACCATTCAGGAGAACTAGGCTGTTCTCCCACCATTTAGGAGAACTAGGCTGGTCTCCCACCATTTAGGAGAACGAGGCTGGTCTCCCACCATTTAGGAGAACTAGGCTGGTCTCCCACCATTTAGGAGAACTAGGCTGGTCTCCCACCATTTAGGAGAACGAGGCTGGTCTCCCACCATTTAGGAGAACTAGACTAAAGAGACTCACAGAGGAGGATCTCTATCAGTCTAGTGTTGGAATGGAACATGACTGACTCAGCAAAAGGCTTCGTTCCCAAATTATACCCCTATCCCTTTGTAGTACACTACTATTGACCAGGGCTCAAAAGGCTCAAAGAGCTCATAGGGCCCTGGTCTAAAGTAGTGCACTACATAGGGCATAGGGCCCTGGACTAAAGTAGTGCGCTACATAGGGAATATGTTCCCATAGGGTCCTGGTCTAAAGTAGTGCACTGCATAGGGAATAGGTTCCCATAGGGCCCTGGTCTAAAGTAGTGCACTACATAGGGAATAACGTGTCACTTAGGATACAGCCATCGTTCCTGATGTGGGGAGGATGAAAGTCTATCTGTTTGTAATGTGAGTAACTCTGACACTGCTCTGTTCCGTCTGATAGGCCCTCAACCCCTCCCCCCTCAACCTAACACCACTCTGACACTGCTCTGTTCTGTCTGATAGGCCCTCACCGCTCTCCCCCCTCATCATAACACCACTCTGACACTGCTCTGTTCCATCTGATAGGCCCTCACTGCTCGCCCCCCTCAACCCCTCGCCCCTCAACCTAACACCACCGCCCTGCTGTGGAACAGCTGACTCGATCAAACACTGAACCAGGACTGATACAGAACCGCCAACCTGCTCCCAACCTGACCTAGTTACAGAGCCTTATCTCTCTCTGGCCAGACTGATACAGAACCGCCACCCTGCTCCCAGCCTGACCTAGTTACAGAGCCTTATCTCTCTCTGGCCAGACTGATACAGGACCGCACCGCCACCCTACTCACAACCTGACCTAGTTACAGAGCCTTATCTCTCTCTGGCCAGACTGATACTGAACCGCCACCCTGCTCCCAACCTGACCTAGTTACAGAGCCTTATATCTCTCTGGCCAGACTGATACCAGGACCGCACCGCCACCCTGCTCCCAACCTGACCTAGTTACAGAGCCTTATCTCTCTCTGGCCAGACTGATACAGAACCGCCACCCTGCTCCCAACCTGACCTAGTTACAGAACCTTATCTCTCTCTGGCCAGACTGATACAGAACCGCCACCCTGCTCCCAGCCTGACCTAGTTACAGAGCCTTATCTCTCTCTGGCCAGACTGATACAGGACTGCACCGCCACCCTACTCACAACCTGACCTAGTTACAGAGCCTTATCTCTCTCTGGCCAGACTGATACAGAACCGCCACCCTGCTCCCAACCTGACCTAGTTACAGAGCCTTATCTCTCTCTGGCCAGACTGATACCAGGACCGCACCGCCACCCTGCTCCCAACCTGACCTAGTTACAGAGCCTTATCTCTCTCTGGCCAGACTGATACAGAACCGCCACCCTGCTCCCAACCTGACCTAGTTACAGAGCCTTATCTCTCTCTGGCCAGACTGATACAGAACCGCCACCCTGCTCCCAACCTGACCTAGTTACACAACTAAACACAATAACACAACTAAACACAATAACACAACTAAACACACGTCCCTAGGAGGGGTGCGTCACTTGAGTGGGTTGAGTCACTGATGTGATCTTCCTGTCTGGGTTGGCGCCCCCCTTGGGTTGAGTCGCTGACGTGATCTTCCTGTCTGGGTTGGCGCCCCCGCTTGGGTTGTGCCGTGGCGGAGATGGTTGTGGGCTATACTCGGCCTTGTCTCAAGATGGTAAGTTGGTGGTTGAAGATATCCCTCTAGTGGTGTGGGGGCTGTGCTTTGTCAAAGTGGGTGGCGTTATATCCTTCCTGTTTGGCCCTGTCCAGGGGTATCATCAGATGGGGCCACAGTGTCTCCTGACCCCTCCTGTCTCAACCTCCAGTATTTATGCTGCAGTAGTTTATGTGTCGGGGGGCTAGGGTCAGTTTGTTATATCTGGAGTACTTCTCCCATCTTATCCGGTGTCCTGTGTGAATTTAAGTATGCTCTCTCTAATTCTCTCTTTCTCTCTTTCTTTCTCTCTCTCGGAGGACCTGAGCCCTAGGACCATGCCTCAGGACTACCTGGCATGATGACTCCTTGTTGTCCCCAGTCCACCTGGCCGTGCTGCTGCTCCAGTTTCAACTGTTCTGCCTGCGGCTATGGAATCCTGACCTGTTCACCGGACGTGCTACCTGTCCCAGACCTGCTGTTTTCAACTCTCTAGAGACAGCAGGAGCGGTAGTGATACTCTTAGTGATCGGCTATGAAAAGCCAACTGACATTTACTCCTGAGGTGCTGACCTGTTGCACCCTCTACAACCACTGTGATGATTATTATTTGACCATGCTGGTCATTTATGAACATTTGAACATCTTGGCCATGTTCTGTTATAAGAGGACTGGACACTTCTCATAGCCTGGTTCCTCTCTAGGTTTCTTCCTAGGTTTTGGCCTTTCTAGGGAGTTTTTCCTAGCCACCGTGCTTCTACACCTGCATTGCTTGCTGTTTGGAGATTTAGGCTGGGTTTCTGTACAGCACCTTGAGATATCAGCTGATATAAGAAGGGCTCAAAAATAAATGTGATTTGATTTGATTCACTACAAGGCAGACAGACCACAGAGGTTTCCTTCTCCACTACAGTTCAGACAGACCACAGAGGTTTCCTTCTCCACTACAGGTCAGACAGACCACAGAGGTTTCTCCACTACAGGTCAGACAGACCACAGAGGTTTCTCCACTACAGGTCAGACAGACCACAGAGGTTTCCTTCTCCACTACAGGTCAGACAGACCACAGAGCTTTCCTTATCCACTACAGGTCAGACAGACCAATGAGGTTTCCTTCTCCACTACAGGTCAGACAGACCACAGAGGTTTCTCCACTACAGGTCAGACAGACCACAGAGGTTTCCTTCTCCACTACAGGTCAGACAGACCACAGAGGTTTCCTTCTCCACTACAGGTCAGACAGACCACATAGGTTTTCTTCTCCACTACAGGTCAGACAGACCACAGAGGTTTCTCCACTACAGGTCAGACAGACCACAGAGGTTTCCTTCTCCACTACAGGTCAGACAGACCACAGAGGTTTTTACCTCCACTACAGGTCAGACAGACCACAGAGGTTTCCTTCTCCACTACAGGTCAGACAGACCACAGAGGTTTCCTTCTCCACTACAGGTCAGACAGACCACAGAGGTTAGCTTCTCCACTACAGTTCAGACAGACCACAGAGGTTTCCTTCTCCACTACAGGTCAGACAGACCACATAGGTTTTTACCTCCACTAAAGGTCAGACAGACCACAGAGGTTTCCTTCTCCACTACAGTTCAGACAGACCACAGAGGTTTCCTTCTCCACTACAGTTCAGACAGACCACAGAGGTTTCCTTCTCCACTACAGTTCAGACAGACCACAGAGGTTTCCTTCTCCACTACAGGTCAGACAGACCACAGAGGCTTCTCCACTACAGGTCAGACAGACCACAGAGGCTTCTCCACTACAGGTCAGACAGACCACAGAGGTTTCCTTCTCCACTACAGGTCAGACAGACCACAGAGGTTTCCTTCTCCACTACAGGTCAGACAGACCACAGAGGTTTCTCCACTACAGGTCAGACAGACCACAGAGGTTTCCTTCTCCACTACAGGTCAGACAGACCACAGAGGTTTCTCCACTACAGGTCAGACAGACCACAGAGGTTTTCTTCTCCACTACAGGTCAGACAGACCACAGAGGTTTCCTTCTCCACTACAGGTCAGACAGACCACAGAGGTTTCTCCACTACAGGTCAGACAGACCACAGAGGTTTCCTTCTCCACTACAGGTCAGACAGACCACAGAGGTTTTTACCTCCACTACAGGTCAGACAGACCACAGAGGTTTCCTTCTCCACTACAGGTCAGACAGACCACAGAGGTTTCCTTCTCCACTACAGGTCAGACAGACCACAGAGGTTAGCTTCTCCACTACAGTTCAGACAGACCACAGAGGTTTCCTTCTCCACTACAGGTCAGACAGACCACATAGGTTTTTACCTCCACTACAGGTCAGACAGACCACAGAGGTTTCCTTCTCCACTACAGTTCAGACAGACCACAGAGGTTTCCTTCTCCACTACAGTTCAGACAGACCACAGAGGTTTCCTTCTCCACTACAGTTCAGACAGACCACAGAGGTTTCCTTCTCCACTACAGGTCAGACAGACCACAGAGGCTTCTCCACTACAGGTCAGACAGACCACAGAGGCTTCTCCACTACAGGTCAGACAGACCACAGAGGTTTCCTTCTCCACTACAGGTCAGACAGACCACAGAGGTTTCCTTCTCCACTACAGGTCAGACAGACCACAGAGGTTTCTCCACTACAGGTCAGACAGACCACAGAGGTTTCCTTCTCCACTACAGGTCAATATAAAATACATCTTCCTCAGTATGACAGACTTGTTGAACTGTCCCTGTGTTTTCAGAGATGTTATTTCCTTAATTTTTCCTAGAATAACAGAAATATAATCTGTGAGAAAGAAAGAACCACCCTTTAGTGGAAACAGTCAACTGGACCAGGGAATGAAGGGTGGAAATGTGACTGCGTGGGACCTGACTGATATTGGGAGAAGAGTGTCTTGGCCCTGACGCTGACATTGTGAGTGTCTCTCTCTTGGCTGTGCTCTGTCCGGCCCTGGGAGGCATCCATCAACTGCCTGTTCAGGGGAACAGTCTCTAACCACTAGGCTACCCTGCTGCCCCACTGCCCAACATTGTGAGTGTCTCTCTTGGCTGTGCTCTGTCCGTCCCTGGGAGGCATCCATCAATGTCTTTCCTGTTCTCTGGTGTCACTGTGGAACAGCACAGAGCGGAGCGGCCACCAACAGCCTGTCAGCCAATTAGCTGACATCATGCATGTAGCCCAAATGGCACCATATGGACCCTGGTCAGAGGTACTGCCCTATAGGGTGCCATTTGGACCCTGGACAGAAGTACTGTCCTATATAGTGAATAGGGTGCCATTTGGACCTTGGACAGAAGTACTGTCCTATATAGTGAACAGGGTGCCATTTTGACCCTGGACAGAAGTACTGTCCTATATAGTGAACAGGGTGCCATTTAGACAGAACCCATGACATCACCCCAAGTAATACCAGGCCCCTCCCTGCCCCTCCCTGCTACCCCCCCCCCCCCCCCCCCTCTAGCCCAACCATAACCCCCAGCCCCCAGCTCATTGCTCCTAATTGACTTGACTTCCTCTTCATTCTCCCTGAATCACTGGTCCATTATAAAAGGCTCTGAAAGTCAGCATTCATCCTGAGCTGGTAGCTGGACCCTCCAGCGCCTTACCTGCTTTTTCCACAGAGCTCCTTCCCTTCCTCCCTGAGACTGAGACTGCAGGACCACAACAGCAGAGCTTACAGGCCTCCCGGTCAACTGAGACAGACTGCAGGACCACAACAGCAGAGCCCACAGGCCCCCGGTCAACTGAGACAGACTGCAGGACCACAACAGCAGAGCCCACAGGCCCCCGGTCAACTGAGACAGACTGCAGGACCCCGACAGCAGAGCCCACAGGCCTCCGGTCAACTGAGACAGACTGCAGGACCACAACAGCAGAGCCCACAGGCCTCCAGTCAGAAGTAGTGCCCTGTCTATGGAGTAGGATTGGGATGCGCCCACAGAGGTGGAGGGCAGATGAACGGGAACCGTCACAAACAGCTGTATGGGTAACACAACAATAACGTGGTTATTCTAGGGTAGAAAGGAGGAAATCAAAATGTCTAAACAACGTTGGAAGGAATGATTCCCAGGTCTGCCGCACCGGTCCTGAAAGGAACCCTATTTGTGTTTGCATGATGTCATTGGTGTTTGCGTGATGTCATTGGTGTTTGCGTGCATCGGTATGCTGTCCTATGTATTGTTTTGGACACACACACACACACACACACACACACACACACACACACACACACACACACACACACACACACACACACACACACACACACACACACACGACAAGTTCTAGTTTGACTTCACCCTGCATTAGGTCATCGTGAAGACGGACCACACAGGCTGAGCAACATTTAAGAGGCCAGAGAAGAATGTCAGACATCTCTCATCATGACGGAAAAGGATGAGGATGTTGGGAGGGAGGGAGGGAGAGAGGGGTGAATGGAGGGGGCGAGAGGCAGGGATAGGAAGATGTTTCCCTCAGGGGGGCGAGCATTGACAAAGGGAGGGAGGGAGAGAGGGATGAATGGAGGGGGCGAGAGGCAGGGATAGGAAGATGTTTCCCTCAGGGGGGCGAGCATTGACAAAGGGAGGGAGGGCGAGAGGGATGAATGGAGGAGGCGAGAGGCAGGGATGGGAAGATGTTTCCCTCAGGGGGGCGAGCATTGACAAAGGGAGGGAGGGCGAGAGGGATGAATGGAGGAGGCGAGAGGCAGGGATGGGAAGATGTTTCCCTCAGGGGGGCGAGCATTGACAAAGGGAGGGAGGGAGAGAGGGATGAATGGAGGGGGCGAGAGGCAGGGATGGGAAGATGTTTCCCTCAGGGGGGCGAGCATTGACAAAGGGAGGGAGGGAGAGAGGGATGAATGGAGGGGGCGAGAGGCAGGGATAGGAAGATGTTTCCCTCAGGGGGGCGAGCATTGACAAAGGGAGGGAGGGCGAGAGGGATGAATGGAGGAGGCGAGAGGCAGGGATGGGAAGATGTTTCCCTCAGGGGGGCGAGCATTGACAAAGGGAGGGAGGGCGAGAGGGATGAATGGAGGAGGCGAGAGGCAGGGATGGGAAGATGTTTCCCTCAGGGGGGCGAGCATTGACAAAGGGAGGGAGGGCGAGAGGGATGAATGGAGGAGGCGAGAGGCAGGGATAGGAAGATGTTTCCCTCAGGGGGGCGAGCATTGACAAAGAGAGGGAGGGCGAGAGGGATGAATGGAGGGGGCGAGAGGCAGGGATGGGAAGATGTTTCCCTCAGGGGGGCGAGCATTGACAACAGGATTCTGTTATCTGGTGGACAGACAGACATGAGTGGAGTGGAGCAGATGAGCACACATTATTATACCTCACACAGTGTGAGGAGGGGGAAGGAGCCAGAGAGGAGAGGCAGAGATGAGAGAGAGAGAAAGGATAGGCAGGGGGGAGAGAGAGTGGAGAGGTAGAGAGGAGAGAGGCAGAGGCAGAGAGAAGAGACAGAGAGGAGAGAGGGAGAGAGGAGAGGAAGGGGGGAGAGAGGGAGAGGAGAGAGAGGAGAGGCAGGGGGGAGAGAGGGAGAGAGGCAGTGAGGCAGAGAGAGAGAGAGAGGAGGGGCAGGGAGGAGAGACAGAGAGAGAGGAGAGGCAGGGAGGAGAGGTAGAGAGGAGAGACAGAGAGAGAGGAGAGGCAGGGAGGGAGGGAGGGAGGGAGGGAGGGAGGGAGGGAGGGAGGGAGGGAGGGAGGGAGGGAGGAGAGACGGAGAAAGGAGAGAAAGAGAGGGAGAGAGGAGAGACAGAGAGAGGGAGAGAGGGAGACAGAGAGAGGGAGAGAGGGAGAGAGGGAGAGAGAGAGGGAGACAGAGAGAGGGAGAGGGAGAGAGAGAGAGAGAGAGAGACAGAGAGAGAGGGAGAGAGGGAGAGAGAGAGAGAGAGAGACAGAGAGAGAGGGAGAGAGGGAGAGAGAGAGAGAGAGAGACAGAGAGAGAGGGAGAGAGGGGGAGAGAGAGAGAGAGAGAGAGAGAGAGAGAGGGAGAGAGGGAGAGAGAGAGGGAGACAGAGAGAGGGAGAGAGGGAGAGAGAGAGAGAGAGAGAGAGAGAGAGAGAGAGAGGGGGTAGAGGCAGAGAGAGGGAGAGAGAGAGAGAGAGAGAGAGAGAGAGAGAGCGAGAGAGAGAGGTAGAGACAGAGAGAGAGAGAGAGAGAGAGAGAGAGAGAGAGAGAGAGAGAGAGAGAGAGAGAGAGAGAGAGAGAGAGAGAGAGAGAGAGAGAGGGAGAGAGGTAGAGAGGTAAACCACTAGAATAAAGCCAATCCTTGTTGCTAGTTAAGTGTTCCTATCTGCAGAAAGGCTGCTATTATTAGGTTATAGATGAAGCAGCAACAAAACCATGTGCATCCAAATGGCACCCTATTCCCTAAGAGAACTGGTCTAAAGTAGTGCACTATATAGGGAATAGGGCCCTGGTCTAAAGTAGTGCACTATATAGGGAATAGGGCCCTGGTCTAAAGTAGTGTACAATATAGGGAATAGGGCCCTGGTCTAAAGCAGTGTACTATATAGGGAATAGGGCTCCATTTGGGAAACAACCAAGACCCAGGCAGTTCATCTGGTCAGCATATGTGGCCCTGCTTCAGCAGGGAGGTATGTGGGAAATAACTAACTCCACTGAACTACCATATAAACACAACGTGTAAAGTGTTGGTCTCCATGTTTCATGGGCTGAAATAAAACATCCCAGAAATGTTCCCTACTCACAAAAAGTGTATTTGTGCACAAATGTGTTTACATCCCTGTTAGTGAACATTTCTCCTTTGCCAAGATAATCAATCCACCTGACAGGTGTGGCTTATCAACAAGCTGATTAAACAGCATGATCATTACACAGGTGCACCTTGTGCTGTGGACAATAAAAGGCCATTCTAAAATGTGGACGTTTTGTCACACAACTGAATGCCACAGATGTCTCAAGTTTTGAGGGAGCATGCAATTGGCATGTTGACTGCAAGAATGTCCACCAGCAATGTTGCCAGAGAATTGAAAATGAATTTCTCTACCATAAGCCGCCTCCAACTTCATTTTAGAGAATTTGGTAGTACGTCCAACCGGCCTCACAACCGCAGACCACGTATAACCACCCAGGACCTCCACATCCGGCTTCTTCACCTGCATGGATCTTCTGAGAGGTGGAGGTGCTGAGGAGTATTTCTGTCTGTTTTAAAGCCCTTTTGAGTGGAAAAACTAATTATGATTGGCTGGATCTGGCTCCCCAGGCCCACCCATGGCTACGCCCCTGCTCAGTCATGTGAAATCCATAGACTAGAGGCCTAATGAATTTATTTAAATTGACTGATTTCCTTCTGTGAACTGAACTGTAACTCAGTAAAATCTTTGAAACTGTTGCATGTTGCATTGATATTTTGGTGCAGTGAATGAAGGTGTCTGAGAGATCCAGACAGGATCCAGAGAGGTCCTGGATCCAGAGAGGATCCAGAGAGGATCCAGAGAGGATCCAGACAGGATCCAGAGAGGATCCAGAGAGGATCCAGAGAGGATCCAGAGAGGATCCAGAGAGGTCGTGGATCCAGAGAGGATCCAGAGAGGATCCAGAGAGGATCCAGAGAGGATCCAGAGAGGTCCTGGATCCAGAGAGGTCCTGGATCCAGAGAGGATCCAGACAGGATCCAGAGAGGATCCAGAGAGGATCCAGAGAGGATCCAGAGAGGATCCAGACAGGATCCAGAGAGGTCCTGGATCCAGAGAAGTCCAGAGAGGTCCTGGATCCAGAGAGGTCCTGGATCCAGAGAGGGTCCAGAGAGGATCCAGAGAGGATCCAGACAGGATCCAGAGAGGTCGTGGATCCAGAGAGGATCCAGAGAGGATCCAGAGAGGATCCAGAGAGGATCCAGAGAGGTCCTGGATCCAGAGAGGTCCTGGATCCAGAGAGGATCCAGACAGGATCCAGAGAGGATCCAGAGAGGATCCAGAGAGGATCCAGAGAGGATCCAGACAGGATCCAGAGAGGTCCTGGATCCAGAGAAGTCGTGGATCCAGAGAGGTCGTGGATCCAGAGAGGATCCAGACAGGATCTAGAGAGGTCCTGGATCCAGAGAGGTCGTGGATCCAGAGAGGATCCAGAGAGGATCCAGAGAGGATCCAGACAGGATCCAGAGAGGTCCTGGATCCAGACAGGATCCAGAGAGGGTCCAGAGAGGTCCTGGATCCAGAGAGGTCCAGAGAGGTCCTGGATCCAAAGGCCTAACGTTTTAAAGCCCACTGTCCTAATCTGTTGTCAGTTAGCTGCTGTTATTACAGCTCCATCCCTCTCTCTCAATTAAATTAAATTAAATTAAATTCAATTTAATTTAATTCAATTCAAGGTGCTTTATTAGCATGGGAAACACATGCCAAAGCAAGTGAAGTAGATAATTAACTAAAGTGAAAAAAACAGAAAAAATGAACAGTAAACATTATACTCACACAAGTTCCAAAAGAATAAAGACATTTTTAAATGTCATATTATGTCTATACACAGTGTAGTAACGATGTACAAATAGTTAATGTACAAAAGGGAAAATAAATAAGCATAAATATGGGTTGAATTTACAATGGTGTGGGGCTCTGTAGGGTCTGTTTGTGTTGCTGTCCTGGGGCTCTGTGGGGTCTGTGTGTGTTGCTGTCCTGGGGCTCTGTGGGGTCTGTTTGTGTTGCTGTCCTGGGGCTCTGTGGGGTCTGTTTGTGTTGCTGTCCTAGGGCTCCGTGGGGTCTGTTTGTGTTGCTGTCCTGGGGCTCTGTAGGGTCTGTTTGTGTTGCTGTCCTGGGGCTCTGTGGGGTCTGTGTGTGTTGCTGTCCTGGGGCTCTGTGGGGTCTGTTTGTGTTGCTGTCCTGGGGCTCTGTGGGGTCTGTTTGTGTTGCTGTCCTAGGGCTCCGTGGGGTCTGTTTGTGTTGCTGTCCTGGGGCTCTGTAGGGTCTGTTTGTGTTGCTGTCCTGGGGCTCTGTGGGGTCTGTTTGTGTTGCTGTCCTGGGGCTCTGTGGGGTCTGTTTGTGTTGCTGTTCTGGGGCTCTGTGGGGTGTGTTTGTGTTGCTGTCCTGGGGCTCTGTGAGGTCTGTTTGTGTTGCTGTCCTGGGGCTCTGTGGGGTGTGTTTGTGTTGCTGTCCTGGGGATCTGTGAGGTCTGTTTGTGTTGCTGTCCTGGGGCTCTGTGGGGTGTGTTTGTGTTGCTGTCCTGGGGCTCTGTGGGGTCTGTTTGTGTTGCTGTCCTGGGGCTCTGTGGGGTCTGTTTGTGTTGCTGTCCTGGGGCTCTGTGGGGTCTGTTTGTGTTGCTGTCCTGGGGCTCTGTGGGCTCTGTTGGTGTTGCTGTCCTGGGGCTCTGTGGGGTCTGTTTGTGTTGTTGTCCTGGGGCTCTGTGGGGTCTGTTTGTGTTGCTGACCTGGGGCTCTGTGGGGTCTGTTTGTGTTGCTGTCCTGGGGCTCTGTGGGGTCTGTTTCTGTTGCTGTCCTTTGTCTCTGTGGGGTCTGTTTATGTTGCTGTCCTGGTCTCTGTGGGGTCTGTTTCTGTTGCTGTCCTGGGTCTCTGTGGGGTCTGTTTGTGTTGCTGTCCTGGGGCTCTGTGGGGCCTAAATGTGTTGCTGTCAAGGGGCTCTGTGGGCTGTTTGTGTTGCTGTCCTGGGGCTCTGTGGGGTCTGTTTGTGTTGCTGTCCTGGGGATCTGTGGGGCCTAAATGTGTTGTTGTCCTGGGGCTCTCTGGGGTGTGTTTGTGTTGCTGTCCTGGGGCTCTGTGGGGTCTCTTTGTGTTGCTGTCCTGGGTCTCTGTGGGGTCTGTTTGTGTTGCTGTCCTGGGGCTCTGTGGGGTCTGTTTGTGTTGCTGTCCTGGGTCTCTGTGGGGTCTGTTTCTGTTGCTGTCCTGGGTCTCTGTGGGGTCTGTTTGTGTTGCTGTCCTGGGGCTCTGTGGGGCCTAAATGTGTTGCTGTCCAGGGGCTCTGTGGGCTGTTTGTGTTGCTGTCCTGAGGCTCTGTGGGGTCTGTTTGTGTTGCTGTCATGGGGCTCTGTGGGGTCTAAATGTGTTGTTGTCCTGGGGCTCTCTGGGGTGTGTTTGTGTTGCTGTTCTGGGGCTCTGTGGGGTCTGTTTGTGTTGCTGTCCTGGGGCTCTGTGGGGTCTGTTTGTGTTGCTGTCCTGGGGCTCTGTGGGGTCTGTTTGTGTTGCTGTCCTGAGGCTCTGTGGGGTCTGTTTGTGTTGCTGTCCTGGGGCTCTGTGGGGTCTGTTTGTGTTGCTGTCCTGGGGCTCTGTGGGGTCTGTTTGTGTTGCTGTCCTGAGGCTCTGTGGGGTCTGTTTGTGTTGCTGTCCTGGGTCTCTGTGGGGTCTGTTTGTGTTGCTGTCCTGGGGCTCTGTGGATTCTGTTTGTGTTGCTGTCCTGGGGCTCTGTGGGGTCTGTTTGTGTTGCTGTCCTGAGGCTCTGTGGGGTCTGTTTGTGTTGCTGTCCTGGGTCTCTGTGGGGTCTGTTTGTGTTGCTATCCTGGGGCTCTGTGGGGCCTAAATGTGTTGCTGTCCTGGGGCTCTGTGGGGTCTGTTTGTGTTGCTGTCCTGGGGCTCTGTGGGGTCTGTTTGTGTTGCTGTCCTGGGGCTCTGTGGGGTCTGTTTGTGTTGCTGTCCTGGGGCTCTGTGGGGTCTGTTTGTGTTGCTGTCCTGGGGCTCTGTGGGGTCTGTTTGTGTTTTTGTCCTGGGGCTCTGTGGGGTCTGTTTGTGTTGCTGTCCTGGGGCTCTGTGGGGTCTGTTTGTGTTGCTGTGCTGGGGCTCTGTGGGGTCTGTTTATGTTGCTGTCCTGGCGCACTGTGGGGTCTGTTTCTGTTTCTGTCCTGGGTCTCTGTGGGGTCTGTTTCTGTTGCTGTCCTGGGTCTCTGTGGGGTCTGTTTGTGTTGCTGTCCTGGGGCACTGTGGGGTCTGTTTGTGTTGCTGTCCTGGGGCTCTGTGGGGTCTGTTTGTGTTGCTGTCCTGGGGCTCTGTGGGGTCTGTTTGTGTTGCTGTCCTGAGGCTCTGTGGGGTCTGCTTGTGTTGCTGTCCTGGGGCTCTGTGGGGTCTGTTTGTGTTGCTGTCCTGGGGCTCTGTGGGGTCTGTTTGTGTTGCTGTCCTGAGGCTCTGTGGGGTCTGTTTGTGTTGCTGTCCTGGGTCTCTGTGGGGTCTGTTTGTGTTGCTGTCCTGGGGCTCTGTGGAGTCTGTTTGTGTTGCTGTCCTGGGGCTCTGTGGGGTCTGTTTGTGTTGCTGTCCTGGGGATCTGTGGGGCCTAAATGTGTTGTTGTCCTGGGGCTCTCTGGGGTGTGTTTGTGTTGCTGTCCTGGGGCTCTGTGGGGTCTCTTTGTGTTGCTGTCCTGGGTCTCTGTGGGGTCTGTTTGTGTTGCTGTACTGGGGCTCTGTGGGGTCTGTTTGTGTTGCTGTCCTGGGTCTCTGTGGGGTATGTTTCTGTTGCTGTCCTGGGTCTCTGTGGGGCCTAAATGTGTTGCTGTCCTGGGGCTCTGTGGGGCCTAAATGTGTTGCTGTCCAGGGGCTCTGTGGGCTGTTTGTGTTGCTGTCCTGAGGCTCTGTGGGGTCTGTTTGTGTTGCTGTCCTGGGGCTCTGTGGGGTCTAAATGTGTTGTTGTCCTGGGGCTCTCTGGGGTGTGTTTGTGTTGCTGTTCTGGGGCTCTGTGGGGTCTGTTTGTGTTGCTGTCCTGGGGCTCTGTGGGGTCTGTTTGTGTTGCTGTCCTGGGGCTCTGTGGGGTCTGTTTGTGTTGCTGTCCTGAGGCTCTGTGGGGTCTGTTTGTGTTGCTGTCCTGGGGCTCTGTGGGGTCTGTTTGTGTTGCTGTCCTGGGGCTCTGTGGGGTCTGTTTGTGTTGCTGTCCTGAGGCTCTGTGGGGTCTGTTTGTGTTGCTGTCCTGGGTCTCTGTGGGGTCTGTTTGTGTTGCTGTCCTGGGGCTCTGTGGAGTCTGTTTGTGTTGCTGTCCTGGGGCTCTGTGGGGTCTGTTTGTGTTGCTGTCCTGAGGCTCTGTGGGGTCTGTTTGTGTTGCTGTCCTGGGTCTCTGTGGGGTCTGTTTGTGTTGCTATCCTGGGGCTCTGTGGGGCCTAAATGTGTTGCTGTCCTGGGGCTCTGTGGGGTCTGTTTGTGTTGCTGTCCTGGGGCTCTGTGGGGTCTGTTTGTGTTGCTGTCCTGGGGCTCTGTGGGGTCTGTTTGTGTTGCTGTCCTGGGGCTCTGTGGGGTCTGTTTGTGTTGCTGTCCTGGGTCTCTGTGGGGTCTGTTTGTGTTGCTATCCTGGGGCTCTGTGGGGCCTAAATGTGTTGCTGTCCTGGGGCTCTGTGGGGTCTGTTTGTGTTGCTGTCCTGGGGCTCTGTGGGGTCTGTTTGTGTTGCTGTCCTGGGGCTCTGTGGGGTCTGTTTGTGTTGCTGTCCTGGGGCTCTGTGGGGTCTGTTTGTGTTGCTGTCCTGGGGCTCTGTGGGGTCTGTTTGTGTTTTTGTCCTGGGGCTCTGTGGGGTCTGTTTCTGTTGCTGTCCTGGGTCTCTGTGGGGTCTGTTTGTGTTGCTGTCCTGGGGCACTGTGGGGTCTGTTTGTGTTGCTGTCCTGGGGCTCTGTGGGGTCTGTTTGTGTTGCTGTCCTGGGGATCTGTGGGGTCTGTTTGTGTTGCTGTCCTGAGGCTCTGTGGGGTCTGTTTGTGTTGCTGTCCTGGGGCTCTGTGGGGTCTGTTTGTGTTGCTGTCCTGGGGCTCTGTGGGGTCTGTTTGTGTTGCTGTCCTGAGGCTCTGTGGGGTCTGTTTGTGTTGCTGTCCTGGGTCTCTGTGGGGTCTGTTTGTGTTGCTGTCCTGGGGCTCTGTGGAGTCTGTTTGTGTTGCTGTCCTGGGGCTCTGTGGGGTCTGTTTGTGTTGCTGTCCTGAGGCTCTGTGGGGTCTGTTTGTGTTGCTGTCCTGGGTCTCTGTGGGGTCTGTTTGTGTTGCTATCCTGGGGCTCTGTGGGGCCTAAATGTGTTGCTGTCCTGGGGCTCTGTGGGGTCTGTTTGTGTTGCTGTCCTGGGGCTCTGTGGGGTCTGTTTGTGTTGCTGTCCTGGGGCTCTGTGGGGTCTGTTTGTGTTGCTGTGCTGGGGCTCTGTGGGGTCTGTTTGTGTTGCTGTCCCGGGGCACTGTGGGGCCTGTTTGTGTTGCTGTCCTGGGGCTCTGTGGGGTCTGTTTGTGTTGCTGTCCTGGGGCCTTGTGGGGTCTGTTTGTGTTGCTGTCCTGGGGCTCTGTGGGGTCTGTTTGTGTTGCTGTCCTGGGGCTCTGTGGGGTGTGTTTGTGTTGCTGTCCTGGGGCCTTGTGGGGTCTGTTTGTGTTGCTGTCCTGGGGCTCTGTGGGGCCTGTTTGTGTTGCTGTCCTGGGGCTCTGTGGGGTCTGTTTGTGTTGCTGTCCTGGGGCTCTGTGGGGTCTGTTTGTGTTGCTGTCCTGGGGCTCTGTGGTGTCTCTTTGTGTTGCTGTCCTAGGGCTCTGTGGGGTCTGTTTGTGTTGCTGTCCTGGGGCTCTATGGGGTCTGTTTGTGTTGCTGTCCTGGGGCTCTGTGGGGTCTGTTTGTGTTGCTGTCCTGGGGCTCTGTGGGGTCTGTTTGTGTTGCTGTCCTGGGGCTCTGTGGGGTCTGTTTGTGTTGCTGTCCTGGGGCTCTGTGGGGTCTGTTTGTGTTGCTGTCCTGGGGCTCTGTGGGGTCTGTTTGTGTTGCTGTCCTGGGGCTCTGTGGGGTCTGTTTGTGTTGCTGTCCTGGGGCTCTGTGGGGTCTGTTTGTGTTGCTGTCCTGGGGCTCTGTGGGGTCTGTTTGTGTTGCTGTCCTGGGGCTCTGTGGGGTCTGTTTGTGTTGCTGTCCTGGGGCTCTGTGGGGTGTGTTTGTGTTGCTGTCCTGGGGCCTTGTGTGGTCTGTTTGTGTTGCGGTCCTGGGGCTCTGTGGGGTCTGTTTGTTGTTCTTTCTCTCTCTCTCCAGGTGACTGGTGGTTCTTACTAGCAGGAATTTAAACCCACATTCTATACAGGTTTATTTATTAATGGTTTTGTCTCTGGGAAGTGGTTTAACTTTAGTATGGACCTGGGGTACTGAGAATAAATACTACTTGAAGAATGAAAGGTGTTTAGATGTAATAACTGTGGAGGAGATTTAGAGTTATATTCTGGGATAACATCGTCATCACCTTCAAAGACTGCAGAAGAGGAGGGATGGAGAGGGAAGGAGGGAGGAGAGTGGAGGGAGGAGAGGAAAGGAGGGAGGAGAGTGGAGGGAGGAGAGGAAAGGAGGAGAGGAAAGGAGGAGAGGAAAGGAAGAGGAGGGAGGAGAGGAAAGGAGGGAGGAGAGTGGAGGGAGGAGAGTGGAGGGAGGAGAGGAAAGGAGGAGAGGAAAGGAGGGAGGAGAGGAATGGAAGGGGAGGGAGGAGAGGAAAGGAGGAGAGGAAATGAGGGAGGAGAGTGGAGGGAGGAGAGGAAAGGAAGGGGAGGGAGGAGAGTGGAGGGAGGAGAGGAAAGGAGGGAGGAGAGTGGAGGGAGGAGAGTGGAGGGGGGGGGGAGGAGGAGAAGGAGAGAGGAGGAGAGGAAAGGAGGAGAGGGAGAGAGGAGGAGAGGAGGAGAGGGAGAGAGGAGGAGAGGAGGAAAGGGAGAGAGGAGGAAAGGAGGAGAGGGAGAGAGGAGGAGAGGAAAGGAGGGGGAGGGAGGAGAGTGGAGGGAGGAGGGGGAGGGAGGAGAGTGGAGGGAGGAGGGGGAGGGAGGAGAGTGGAGGGAGGATGAGGAAAGGAGGACAGGGAGAGAGGAGGAGAGGAAAGGAGGACAGGGAGAGAGGAGAGGGAGAGAGGAGGAAAGGAGGAGAGGGAGAGAGGAGGAGAGGAAAGGAGGAGAGGGAGAGAGGAGGAGAGGAGAGGAAAGGAGGGGGGGAGGAGAGGAGAGGAGGAGAGGGAGAGAGGAGGAGAGGGAGAGGAGGAGAGGAGGAGAGGGAGAGAGGTGGAGAGGAGAGGGAGAGAGGAGGAGAGGGAGAGGAGGAGAGGGAGAAAGGAGGAGAGGGAGAGGAGGAGAGGAGGAGAGGGAGAGAGGAGGAGAGGAGGAGAGGGAGAGAGGAGGAGAGGGAGAGAGGAGAGGAGGAGAGGGAGAGAGGAGGAGAGGAGGAGAGGGAGAGAGGAGGAGAGGGAGAGAGGAGGAGAGGAGGGACAGCAGGATGGGGATGAAGAGGGGAGGTCACAGTGTTCTTTGAAATACTTTACACAGCAGCCGCCAAGAACCGCTGGCTCAGATCACCTTCTTCACTCCAGAGCTAAATTACATTAAAAGGGGGAAAGAAACCCTGTGAAGTGGATACTGTACTTATAATGATTAGATACACTAAATAACGGGACACCTTACACCATCCTTTAAAAGGAGGGGCGAGGGTTGGAAGGAGTAAAAACGTGACACAACGTGCCAACTGTAGAACGTGTAGAGAGCATGTTGGGGAATAATGCTGGCCGCTGCATTTACATTGAACACGACCCGGTGTTTGTTGATCATCTCATTTATCTCAAGCCGTTCTTTATCTCCGAGCCTTACAACAACACAGCCTATGAGAACCAATAAATGGAAGGGTTTGATTTCCTCCAGCCGAGCCAAAGACCACAGGCTTTTCCTCCAGAGAGCAAGGGGTCAGGGTGGGGGGGACGGGGGGGACGAGGCAGGGTGGGGTACCGGGGTCACGAGGAGTCACACAGCATCCCGATCGGAGAGGCCAGGGAGGGGTGGTACGATGGCGGAGAGAGGGAGAGTTGGTGAATGGACAGATCAGAGGACTGTTTACACTCAAGGCGTTCCCACTATATCCCTGCAGCTACGGAGCAGCTAACCATAACAGGTAAGAAGAACAGGCTGAGTACCATAACAAGGACACTATCAAAGACCCCGACGCCGAGGGCCAAACCACTCCCAGGGCGTTCTGAGGGCCGGGTGTGTCCGGGGACAGGGGACGGGATGGAGAGTCCGGGGTCGAGGGGGAACTCAGGAAGGAGCTGATGGGAAATGATCCCAAACATCAAACACACAAACCCACCCAGATGCCATCTCCCCTCTCTCCTCTCCCTCCCAAACCACGTGGCGTTGCCTCAGTCTCTACATCACGTTTCATCTAGCTGGGACCCTGGACCGGAGATCAACACCCTGCTGGGAGGACCTGATTGAGAACAGGGTCGCATCATAACATTACCTCATGGCCGGGCCGGCAGGCTGTGATTGGCTGTGCCGGCAGGCCTCAGAGATGGAGTGCTATGTGATTTGCTCGTTGCCGGCGCGGGCCTCAGAGAGAGAAGATGTGAATCTGTGATCCGTGGTGTTTGGAGCGGGCGGGGTTGGGTTGGAAGCCAAACGTGTGCTTTGTGTTAGAGCGGGACAGAAAGACTCTGTTCCCTTTCTCTCACCGACTTCACATTCTCCAAACGTCAACAGCTAGAACAGAGAGGATATGGCCATTTTGAAGAGATTTCAGCAACAGCTGGATAAGATTTGTAAAAACAAAACTCTTTATTACTAAAAGCCTAGCTGTGGATCCTCCGGTGGGCTTTGTTCAGACAGGTGGACTTTAATCTATCTAACATCTAACTGGGATTCAGCTGAGTCAGGGGCTGATTCTGCAAACATGAGCTTTACCTTGATATCTGACTGGAGAGTTTTAACAGTCATATGGTACATGTCCTAACGGGACAGGACAGATTATTACCAGTCATATGGTACATGTCCTAATAGGACAGGAAAGAGTATTACCAGTAATATGGTACATGTCCTAATAGGACAGGACAGAGTATTACCAGTCATATGGTACATGTCCTAATAGGACAGGACCGATAAATACCAGTCATATGGTACATGTCCTAATAGGACAGGACAGAGTATTACCAGTCATATGGTACATGTCCTAATAGGACAGGACAGAGTATTACCAGTCATATGGTACATGTCCTAACAGGACAGGACAGAGTATTACCAGTCATATGGTACATGTCCTAACAGGACAGAGTATTACCAGTCATATGGTACATGTCCTAACGGGACAGGACAGATAATTACCATTCATATGGTACATGTCCTAACGGGACAGGACTGAGAATTACCAGTCATATGGTACATGTCCTACCAGGACAGGACAGAGTATTACCAGTCATATGGCACATGGCCTAACAGGACAGAGTATTACCAGTCAGATGGTACATGTCCTAACAGGACAGGACAGAGTATTACCAGTCATATGGTACATGTCCTAACAGGACAGAGTATTACAAGTCATATGGTACATGTCCTAACGGGACAGGACAGAGTATTACCAGTCATATGGTACATGTCCTAACAGGACAGAGTATTACCAGTCATATGCTACATGTCCTAACAGGACAGGACAGAGTTTTACCAGTAAAAGGTTACATGTCCTAACAGGACAGGACAGAGTATTACCAGTCATATGGTACATGTCCTAACAGGACAGAGTATTACAAGTCATATGGTACATGTCCTAACGGGACAGGACAGAGTATTACCAGTCATATGGTACATGTCCTAACAGGACATAGTATTACCAGTCATATGTTGCATGTCCTAACAGGACAGAGTATTACCAGTCATATGTTACATGTCCTAACAGGACAGAGTATTACCAGTCATGTGTTACATGTCCTAACAGGACAGGACAGAGTATTATCAGTCATATGGTACATGTCCTAACGGGACAGGACAGAGTATTACCAGTCATATGGTACATGTCCTAACAGGACAGAGTATTACCAGTCATATGCTACATGTCCTAACAGGACAGGACAGAGTTTTACCAGTCATATGTTACATGTCCTAACAGGACAGGACAGAGTATTACCAGTCATATGGTACATGTCCTACCAGGACAGAGTATTACCAGTCATATGGTACATGTCCTAACAGGACAGGACAGAGTATTACCAGTCATATGTTGCATGTCCTAACAGGACAGAGTATTACCAGTCATATGGTACATGTCCTAACAGGACAGGACAGAGTATTACCAGTCATATGGTACATGTCATAACAGGACAGGACAGAGTATTACCAGTCATATGGTACATGTCCTACCAGGACAGAGTATTACCAGTCATATGGTACATGTCCTAACAGGACAGGACAGAGCATTACAAGTCATATGGTACATGTCCTAACAGGACAGGACAGAGTTTTACCAGTAAAAGGTTACATGTCCTAACAGGACAGGACAGAGTATTACCAGTCATATGGTACATGTCCTAACAGGACATAGTATTACCAGTCATATGTTGCATGTCCTAACAGGACAGAGTATTACCAGTCATGTGTTACATGTCCTAACAGGACAGAGTATTACCAGTCATGTGTTACATGTCCTAACAGGACAGGACAGAGTATTATCAGTCATATGGTACATGTCCTAACGGGACAGGACAGAGTATTACCAGTCATATGGTACATGTCCTAACAGGACAGAGTATTACCAGTCATATGCTACATGTCCTAACAGGACAGGACAGAGTTTTACCAGTCATATGTTACATGTCCTAACAGGACAGGACAGAGTATTACCAGTCATATGGTACATGTCTTACTAGGACAGGATAGAGTATTACCAGTCATATGGTACATGTCCTAACGGGACAGGACAGAGTATTACCAGTCACATGGTACATGTCCTAACAGGACAGAGTATTACCAGTCATATGTTGCATGCCCTAACAGGACAGAGTATTACCAGTCATATGGTACATGTCCTAACAGGACAGGACAGAGTATTACCAGTCATATGGTACATGTCATAACAGGACAGGACAGAGTATTACCAGTCATATGGTACATGTCCTACCAGCACAGAGTATTACCAGTCATATGGTACATGTCCTACTAGGACAGGACAGAGTATTACCAGTCATATGTTACATGTCCTAACAGGACAGGACAGAGTATTACCAGTCATATGGTACATGTCCTACCAGGACAGAGTATTACCAGTCATATGGTACATGTCCTAACAGGACAGGACAGAGTATTACCAGTCATATGGTACATGTCCTACTAGGACAGGACAGAGTATTACCAGTCATATGTTACATGTCCTAACGGGACAGGACAGAGTATTACCAGTCATATGGTACATGTCCTAACAGGACAGAGTATTACCAGTCATATGTTGCATGTCCTAATTGGACAGAGTATTACCAGTCATATGGTACATGTCCTAACGGGACAGGACAGAGTATTACCAGTCATATGGTACATGTCCTAACAGGACAGGACATAGTATTACCAGTCATATGGTACATGTCCTACCAGGACAGAGTATTACCAGTCATATGGTACATGTCCTAACAGGACAGGACAGAGCATTACCAGTCATATGGTACATGTCCTACTAGGACAGGACAGAGTATTACCAGTCATATGTTACATGTCCTAACAGGAAAGGACAGAGTATTACCAGTCATATGGTACATGTCCTACCAGGACAGAGTATTACCAGTCATATGGTACATGTCCTAACAGGACAGGACAGAGTATTACCAGTCATATGGTACATGTCCTACTAGGACAGGACAGAGTATTACCAGTCATATGTTACATGTCCTAACGGGACAGGACAGAGTATTACCAGTCATATGTTGCATTTCCTAACAGGACAGAGTATTACCAGTCATATGGTACATGTCCTAAAATGACAGCGTATTACCAGTCATATGGTACATGTCCCAACAGGACAGGACAGAGTATTACCAGTCATATGGTACATGTCCTAGCAGGACAGGACAGAGTATTACCAGTCATATGGTACATGCCCTAACAGGACAGGACAGAGTATTACCAGTCATATGGTACATGTCCTAACAGGACAGGACAGAGTATTACCAGCCATATGGTACATGTCCTAGCAGGACAGGACAGAGTATTACCAGTCATATGGTACATGTCCCAACAGGACAGGACAGAGTATTACCAGTCATATGGTACATGTCCTAGCAGGACAGGACAGAGTATTACCAGTCATATGGTACATGCCCTAACAGGACAGGACAGAGTATTACCAGTCATATGGTACATGTCCTAACAGGACAGGACAGAGTATTACCAGCCATATGGTACATGTCCTAACAGGACAGGACAGAGTATTACCAGTCATATGTTACATGTCCTAACAGGACAGGACAGAGTATTAACAGTCATATGTTATATGTCCTAATGGGACAGGACAGAGTATTACCAGTCATATGGTACATGTCCTAACAGGACAGGACAGAGTAGTACCAGTCATATGGTACATGTCCTAACAGGACAGGACCGAGTATTACCAGTCATATGGTACATGTCCTAACAGAACAGAGTATTACCAGTCATATGGTACATGTCCTAACAGGACAGGACAGAGCATTACCAGTCATATGGTACATGTCCTAACAGGACAGAGTATTACCAGTCATATGGTACATGTCCTAACAGGACAGGACAGAGTATTACCAGTCATATGTTACATGTCCTAACAGGACAGAGTATTACCAGTCATATGGTACATGTCCTAACAGGACAGGACAGAGTATTACCAGTCATATGGTACATGTCCTAACAGGACTGAGTATTACCAGTCATATGGTACATGTCCTAACAGGACAGGACAGAGTATTACCAGTCATATAGTACATGTCCTAACAGGACAGGACAGAGTATTACCAGTCATATGTTACATGTCCTAACAGGACAGAGTATTACCAGTCATGTGTTACATGTCCTAACAGGACAGGACAGAGTAGTAACAGTCATATGCTACATGTCCTAACAGGACAGGACAGAGTATTTCCAGTCATATGGTACATGTCCCAACAGGACAGGACATAGTATTACCAGTCATATGGTACATGTCCCAACAGGACAGGACAGATTATTACCAGTCATATGGTACATGTCCTAACAGGACAGGACAGAGTATTACCAGTCATATGGTACATGTCCTAACAGGACAGGACAGAGTATTACCAGTCATATGCTACATGTCCTAACAGGACAGGACAGAGTATTACCAGTCATATGTTACATGTCCTAACAGGACAGGACAGAGTATTACCAGTCATATGCTACATGTCCTATCAGGACAGGACAGAGTATTACCAGTCATATGCTACATGTCCTAACAGGACAGGATAGAGTATTACCAGTCATATGCTACATGTCCTAACAGGACAGGACAGAGTATTACCAGTCATATGGTACATGTCCTAACAGGACAGGACAGAGTATTACCAGTCATATGGTACATGTCCTAACAGGACAGAGTAGTACTGAGTCATGAAAGCAGAAATGTTATTCATATATAAATGGTTCCCACACCTCCACCACAAAAAAACCACACAAAGCCCTCAACATCTAACAGTGATTTAGGTGTTTGAACCCTTTCGTCACTGTGGAACGCCAAGAAACGAATTTATCTTCATACACACAGCATGTCAGAGGACGAGCCACCTGGCTGAGGTCTGGACAACATGTCCCTGCAGCCACCTGGCTGAGGTCTGGACAACATGTCCCTGCAGCCACCTGGCTGAGGTCTGGACAACATGTCCCTGGAGGTTAAAAACATGTCAGAGGACGAGCCACCTGGCTGAGGTCTGGACAACACGTCCCTGCAGCCACCTGGCTGAGGTCTGGACAACATGTCCCTGGAGGTTAAAAACATGTCAGAGGACGAGCCACCTGGCTGAGGTCTGGACAACATGTCCCTGGAGGTTAAAAACATGTCAGAGGACGAGCCACCTGGCTGAGGTCTGGACAACATGTCCCTGGAGGTTAAAAACATGTCAGAGGACGAGCCACCTGGCTGAGGTCTGGACAACATGTCCCTGGAGGTTAAAAACATGTCAGAGGACGAGCCACCTGGCTGAGGTCTGGACAACATGTCCCTGCAGCCACCTGGCTGAGGTCTGGACAACATGTCCCTGGAGGTTAAAAACATGTCAGAGGACGAGCCACCTGGCTGAGGTCTGGACAACACGTCCCTGCAGCCACCTGGCTGAGGTCTGGACAACATGTCCCTGGAGCCACCTGGCTGAGGTCTGGACAACATGTCCCTGCAGCCACCTGGCTGAGGTCTGGACAACATGTCCCTGGAGCCACCTGGCTGAGGTCTGGACAACATGTCCCTGGAGCCACCTGGCTGAGGTCTGGACAACATGTCCCTGGAGCCACCTGGCTGAGGTCTGGACAACATGTCCCTGGAGGTTAAAAACATGTCAGAGGACGAGCCACCTGGCTGAGGTCTGGACAACATGTCCCTGGAGGTTAAAAACATGTCAGAGGACGAGCCACCTGGCTGAGGTCTGGACAACATGTCCCTGGAGGTTAAAAACATGTCAGAGGACGAGCCACCTGGCTGAGGTCTGGACAACATGTCCCTGCAGCCACCTGGCTGAGGTCTGGACAACATGTCCCTGGAGGTTAAAAACATGTCAGAGGACGAGCCACCTGGCTGAGGTCTGGACAACATGTCCCTGGAGGTTAAAAACATGTCAGAGGACGAGCCACCTGGCTGAGGTCTGGACAACATGTCCCTGGAGGTTAAAAACATGTCGGAGGACGAGCCACCTGGCTGAGGTCTGGACAACATGTCCCTGCAGCCACCTGGCTGAGGTCTGGACAACATGTCCCTGGAGCCACCTGGCTGAGGTCTGGACAACATGTCCCTGGAGCCACCTGGCTGAGGTCTGGACAACATGTCCCTGCAGGTTAAAAACATGTCAGTCCCGGTCCAAAACGTTGTTGTCTATTATTGACATCAACACCATGCTGTCCAAAACACCAGTCATGTCCCTGCAGGTTAAAAACATGTCAGTCCCGGTCCAAAACTTTGTTGTGTATTATTGACATCAACACCATGCTGTCCAAAACACCAGTCATGTCCCTGTCCACACGGACGATAGTATTTTCTACTCTAGTTGTTATCCAACGAGGCAGCTCCGTGACTCTTTAGACAACGGTTCACAGTGCATCATGGGTCTTTTGGAAAGCATGTTTCCTGTAGCATGCCAGTGGTCCACAGTCCAGATGTCCACAGCCTGGAGTGTGAAGACAGAAACCAGACCAGGCCTGACCAAGTGGGTTAAAACCAGACCAGGCCTGTCCAAGTGGGCTTAAAACAGACCAGGCCTGACCAAGTGGGCTAAAACCAGACCTCTCTACCCCATACCAGTGGGCTAAAACCAGACCATTCTACCCCATACCAGTGGGCTAAAACCAGACCTCTCTACCCCATACCAGTGGGCTAAAACCAGACCTCTCTACCCCATACCAGTGGGCTAAAACCAGACCTCTCTACCTCATACCAGTGGGCTAGGGGTTAAAACCAGACCATTCTACCCCATACCAGTGGGCTAAAACCAGACCTCTCTACCCCATACCAGTGGGCTAAAACCAGACCATTCTACCCCATACCAGTGGGCTAAAACCAGACCTCTCTACCCCATACCAGTGGGTTAAAACCAGACCTCTCTACCCCATACCAGTGGGTTAAAACCAGACCTTTCTACCCCATACCAGTGGGCTAAAACCAGACCTCTCTACCCCATACCAGTGGGCTAAAACCAGACCTCTCTACCCCATACCAGTGTGCTAAAACCAGACCTCTCTACCCCATACCAGTGGGCTAAAACCAGACCTCTCTACCCCATACCAGTGGGTCAGGGGCTAAAACCAGACCATTCTACCCCATACCAGTGGGCTAAAACCAGACCTTTCTACCCCATACCAGTGGGTTAAAACCAGACCTCTCTACCCCATACCAGTGGGCTAAAACCAGACATTTCTACCCCATACCAGTGGGCTAAAACCAGACCTTTCTACCCCATACCAGTGGGCTAAAACCAGACCTTTCTACCCCATACCAGTGGGCTAAAACCAGACCTCTCTACCCCATACCAGTGGGTTAAAACCAGACCTCTCTACCCCATACCAGTGGGCTAAAACCAGACCTCTCTACCCCATACCAGTGGGCTAAAACCAGACCTCTCTACCCCATACCAGTGGGTTAAAACCAGACCTCTCTACCCCATACCAGTGGGTCAGGGGTTAAAACCAGACCTCTCTACCCCATACCAGTGGGTCAGGGGTTAAAACCAGACCATTCTACCCCATACCAGTGGGCTAAAACCAGACCGCTCTACCCCATACCAGTGGGCTAAAACCAGACCTCTCTACCCCATACCAGTGTGCTAAAACCAGACCTCTCTACCCCATACCAGTGGGCTAAAACCAGACCTCTCTACCCCATACCAGTGGGTCAGGGGCTAAAACCAGACCATTCTACCCCATACCAGTGGGCTAAAACCAGACCTTTCTACCCCATACCAGTGGGCTAAAACTAGACATTTCTACCCCATACCAGTGGGCTAAAACCAGACCTCTCTACCCCATACCAGTGGGTCAGGGGCTAAAACCAGACCTCTCTACCCCATACCAGTGGGCTAAAACCAGACCTCTCTACCCCATACCAGTGGGCTAAAACCAGACCTCTCTACCCCATACCAGTGTGCTAAAACCAGACCTCTCTACCCCATACCAGTGGGCTAAAACCAGACCTCTCTACCCCATACCAGTGGGCTAAAACCAGACCTTTCTACCCCATACCAGTGGGTTAAAACCAGACCTCTCTACCCCATACCAGTGGGCTAAAACCAGACCTCTCTACCCCATACCAGTGGGTCAGGGGCTAAAACCAGACCATTCTACCCCATACCAGTGGGCTAAAACCAGACCTCTCTACCCCATACCAGTGGGCTAAAACCAGACCTTTCTACCCCATACCAGTGGGCTAAAACCAGACCGCTCTACCCCATACCAGTGGGCTAAAACCAGACCTCTCTACCCCATACCAGTGGGCTAAAACCAGACCTTTCTAACCCATACCAGTGGGCTAAAACCAGACCGCTCTACCCCATACCAGTGGGCTAAAACCAGACCTTTCTAACCCATACCAGTTGGTCAGGGGTTAAAACCAGACCTTTCTACCCCATACCAGTGGGTTAAAACCAGACCGCTCTACCCCATACAAGTGGGTTAAAACCAGACCGCTTTACCCCATTCCAGTGGGCTAAAACCAGACCTCTCTACCCCATTCCAGAGGGCTAAAACCAGACCGCTTTACCCCATACCAGTGGGCTAAAACCAGACCTTTCTAACCCATTCCAGAGGGCTAAAACCAGACCGCTTTACCCCATACCAGTGGGCTAAAACCAGACCTTTCTAACCCATTCCAGTGGGTCAGGGGCTAAAACCAGACCTTTCTACCCCATACCAGTGGGCTAAAACCAGACCTTTCTACCCCATACCAGTGGGTTAAAACCAGACCTCTCTACCCCATACCAGTGGGCTAAAACCAGACCTTTCTAACCCATACCAGTGGGCTAAAACCAGACCGCTTTACCCCATACCAGTGGGCTAAAACCAGACCTTTCTAACCCATACCAGTTGGTCAGGGGTTAAAACCAGACCTTTCTACCCCATACCAGTGGGTTAAAACCAGACCGCTCTACCCCATACCAGTGGGTTAAAACCAGACCGCTCTACCACATACAAGTGGGTTAAAACCTGACCGCTTTACCCCATTCCAGTGGGCTAAAACCAGACCTCTCTACCCCATTCCAGAGGGCTAAAACCAGACCGCTTTACCCCATACCAGTGGGCTAAAACCAGACCTTTCTAACCCATTCCAGAGGGCTAAAACCAGACCGCTTTACCCCATACCAGTGGGCTAAAACCAGACCTTTCTAACCCGTACCAGTGGGTTAAAACCAGACCGCTTTACCCCATACCAGTGGGCTAAAACCAGACCTTTCTAACCCATACCAGTGGGTCAGCGTCTGTCCATCCTCTGACCATCCCTCTAGCCCTCAGCCTGACACGTAGACTCCCCCCCTCTCTCTCTGTCCATCCCTCTAGCCCTCAGCCTGACACGTAGACTCCCCCCCTCTCTCTCTGTCCATCCCTCTAGCCCTCAGCCTGACACGTAGACTCCCCCCCTCTCTCTCTGTCCTTCCAGACCCATATCAAACATCTCCAATCGAAAATCAAATCAAGAGTCGGCTTTCTATTCCGCAACAAAGCCTCCTTCACTCACGCCGCCAAACTTACCCTAGTAAAACTGACTATCCTACCGATCCTCGACTTCGGCGATGTCATCTACAAAATTGCTTCCAACACTCTACTCAGCAAACTGGATGCAGTTTATCACAGTGCCATCCGTTTTGTCACTAAAGCACCTTATACCACCCACCACTGCGACTTGTATGCTCTAGTCGGCTGGCCCTCGCTACATATTCGTCGCCAGACCCACTGGCTCCAGGTCATCTACAAGTCCATGCTAGGTAAAGCTCCGCCTTATCTCAGTTCACTGGTTACGATGGCAACACCCATCCGTAGCACGCGCTCCAGCAGGTGTATCTCACTGATCATCCCTAAAGCCAACACCTCATTTGGCCGCCTTTCGTTCCAGTTCTCTGCTGCCTGTGATTGGAACGAATTGCAAAAATCGCTGAAGTTGGAGACTTTTATCTCCCTCACCAACTTCAAACATCAGCTATCTGAGCAGCTAACCGATCGCTGCAGCTGTACATAGTCTATTGGTAAATAGCCCACCCATTTTCACCTACCTCATCCCCATACTGTTTTTATTTATTTATTTTTCTGCTCTTTTGCACACCAATATCTCTACCTGTACATAACCATCTGATCATTTATCACTCCAGTGTTAATCTGCATAATTGTAATTATTTGCCTACCTTCTCATGCCTTTTGCACACAATGTATATATAGACTCCCCTTTTTTCTACTGTGTTATTGACTTGTTAATTGTTTACTCCATGTGTAACTCTGTGTTGTCTGTTCACACTGCTATGCCTTATCTTGGCCAGGTCGCAGTTGCAAATGAGAACTTGTTCTCAACTAGCCTACCTGGTTAAATAAAGGTGAAATAAATAAAAAATAAAAAAATCCCTCTAGCCCTCAGCCTGACACGTAGACTCCCCCTCTCTCTCTCTCTGTCTCATCCTGAGCCAGCTCTTCACCCATCCATCAGAGCCTGAACATCAACACAGCCATCTGACAGGGGAGGTGTGAATAACATTCTCTACCTTTCTAACAAGTCACACCGCAGGAATGGATCGTTTGTTTTCCGTGTTTCTGTCTGAAAAATATGTCAGACGTTCCCTGGGGAGGTTTTTTATTTTTATTCCCTGTCCATGTGAGAAGTTCGGTGAGGTGAAGAAAAGAGGAAAGTCATTGAGTTTCTCCATGACTGACAAACAGGAACGGATCGGTCCTCCTCTTGTTCCATCCACAGACGGTCGGAAACCTCAGGACAACGCTACGTACAGGAGGACATACTGTGTCTGAAATAACACCCTATGCCCTATATAGCGCACTAACGTTGACCAACGGTTCTAACCGGTACGTGGGGAACAGGGTGCCATTTTGGATACATGTGGGTGTATCTCCATCAGTCCGCCATCTGCTCAACCAGACCCGAAGCTGCCAGAGGATCTTACCGACTTTAACAGCGATGTTTCTATCTCCACTCATCCAGGCGTACCGCACCGCTTCCCCCTCCGGCCAATCCCCAGATGGTTTATTTGTTAAAAGACAGACCAGGAAGTGAAACTCCAAACAATGGCGAGGGATTGTAAATCTAAACTGGACCATATGTAACCAGTGTCTAGCCAGCCTTCTCCGCCCTCCGCCCTCCGCCCTCCTCCCTCCTCCCTCCGCCCTCCGCCCTCCGCCCTCCGCCCTCCACCTCAGCTGCCTCCTCCGCCCTCCGCCGCCTCCTCCGCCCTCCGCCCTCCACCCTCCTCCCTCCGCCCTCCGCCCTCCACCCTCCACCTCAGCTGCCTGCTCCTCCTGGGGGGGGGGGGAATAAGAGGGATGGAGGGGAGGAGAGAGAACATTCCAACGGACCAGAGGGCTGGAGGTCGGTGGTGTGGAGGCTGGAGGACCAGCAGCCCTGGGTCCTGGGGTCTATGTGAGGTCAACACACAGAGCTGCAGGTACTACTGGTCCACAGACAGACATGTGGGGGAACATGTCACAGTGTTTATCACACCAGCCAATAAACACACATGTTCAGCTTCTCGGCTCCACAAGACAAGACGGCTGCCGGGTTCCTGCTGAAGCGGACGGAGTGATACATCAGACCAGTCAGCACCTGGCCCAGCGCTGGGAAGTGGAGTAGCCATTAAAGACAAGTGTTTTGACTGCAGCTCTCACCCCTGCTCTGACCCCTCCTCTCTCCTCTCCTCGCTCCCCTCCTTCTCTCCCCTCCTCCCTCTCTCCTCTCACCCCTCTTTCCTCTCCTCTCCTCTGACCCCTCCTGTCTTCTCTCCTCCTCTCTCCTCACTCTCCTCTGCTCTCCTCTCCTTAATCCTCTCCTTTCTCCTCTTACCTCTCCTCTCTCCTCTCTCCTCCCTCTCCTCCTCTCCTCTCCTCTCCTCCATCCTCTCCTTTCTCCTCTTACCTCTCCTCTTCTCTCTCCTCTCCTCTCCTCTTCTCTTCTCTCCTCTCCTCTCCTCTCCTCTCCTCTCCTCTCCTGAATCCTCTCCTTTCTCCTGTTACCTCTCCTCTCTCCTCTCTCCTCTCTCCTCCATCCTCTCCTTTCTCCTCTTACCTCTCCTCTCTCCTCCCTCTCCTCTCCTCTCTCCTCTCTCCTCCTCCTCTCCTCTCACCCCTCTCCTCTCCTCTCCTCTCCTCTCCTCTCCTCTCCTCTCCTCTCCTCTCCTCTCCTCTCCTCTCACCCCTCCTCTCTCCTCTCCTCTCCTCTCCTCTCCTCTCCTCTCCTCTCCTCTCCTCTCCTCTTATCTCTCCTCACCCCTCCTCTCTCATCTCCTCTCCTCTCCTCTCACCCCTCCTCTCTCCTCTCCTCTCCTCTCCTCTCTCCTCACCCCTCCTCTCTCCTCTCCTTTCCTCTCACCCCTCCTCTCTCCTCTCCTCTCCTCTCCTCTCCTCTCCCCTCCCCTCCCCTCCTCTCCTCTCCTCTCCTCTCCTCTCCTCTCCTCACCCATCCTCTCTCGCCTCCTCTCCTCTCCTCTCCTCTCCTCTCCTCTCCTCTCCTCTCCTCTCCCCTCCCCTCCCCTCCCCTCCTCTCCTCTCCTCTCCTCTCCTCTCCCCTCCTCTCCTCTCCTCTCCTCTCCCCTCCCCTCCTCTCCTCTCCTCTCCTCTCCTCTCCTCACCCATCCTCTCTCGCCTCCTCTCCTCTCCTCTCTCCTCCTCTCCTCTCCTCTCCCCTCCCCTCCCCTCCCTTCCTCTCCTCTCCTCTCCTCTCCCCTCCTCTCCTCTCCTCTCCTCTCCTCTCTTCTTCAATAAAGACCAAATACCAGAATACCCAGAATACACTCTGTTGTCTACATGGGACAACATGGCAGAATACCCTTCAGACACTCTGCTGTCTACATGGGACAACATGGCAGAATACCCTTCAGACACTCTGCTGTCTACATGGGACAACATGGCAGAATACCCTTCAGACACTCTGCTGTCTACATGGGACAACATGGCAGAATACCCTTCAGACACTCTGCTGTCTACATGGGACAACATGGCAGAATACCCTTCAGACACTCTGCTGTCTACATGGGACAACATGGCAGAATACCCTTCAGACACTCTGCTGTCTACATGGGACAACATGGCAGAATACCCGTCCCTGTGTGGTCTACTTTAGGCACCTGAACACTCTGCTGTCTACATGGGACAACATGGCAGAATACCCTTCCCTGTGTGGTCTGCTTTAGGCACCTGAACACTCTGCTGTCTACATGGGACAACATGGCAGAATACCCTTCAGACACTCTGCTGTCTACATGGGACAACATGGCAGAATACCCTTCAGACACTCTGCTGTCTACATGGGACAACATGGCAGAATACCCTTCAGACACTCTGCTGTCTACATGGGACAACATGGCAGAATACCCTTCAGACACTCTGCTGTCTACATGGGACAACATGGAGAATACCCTTCAGACACTCTGCTGTCTACATGGGACAACATGGCAGAATACCCTTCAGACACTCTGCTGTCTACATGGGACAACATGGCAGAATACCCTTCAGACACTCTGCTGTCTACATGGGACAACATGGCAGAATACCCTTCAGACACTCTGCTGTCTACATGGGACAACATGGCAGAATACCCTTCAGACACTCTGCTGTCTACATGGGACAACATGGCAGAATACCCTTCAGACACTCTGCTGTCTACATGGGACAACATGGCAGAATACCCTTCCCTGTGTGGTCTACTTTAGGCACCTGAACACTCTGCTGTCTACATGGGACAACATGGCAGAATACCCTTCCCTGTGTGGTCTGCTTTAGGCACCTGAACACTCTGCTGTCTACATGGGACAACATGGCAGAATACCCTTCAGACACTCTGCTGTCTACATGGGACAACATGGCAGAATACCCTTCAGACACTCTGCTGTCTACATGGGACAACATGGCAGAATACCCTTCAGACACTCTGCTGTCTACATGGGACAACATGGCAGAATACCCTTCAGACACTCTGCTGTCTACATGGGACAACATGGCAGAATACCCTTCAGACACTCTGCTGTCTACATGGGACAACATGGCAGAATACCCTTCCCTGTGTGGTCTACTTTAGGCACCTGAACACTCTGCTGTCTACATGGGACAACATGGCAGAATACCCTTCCCTGTGTGGTCTGCTTTAGGCACCTGAACACTCTGCTGTCTACATGGGACAACATGGCAGAATACCCTTCAGACACTCTGCTGTCTACATGGGACAACATGGCAGAATACCCTTCAGACACTCTGCTGTCTACATGGGACAACATGGCAGAATACCCTTCAGACACTCTGCTGTCTACATGGGACAACATGGCAGAATACCCTTCAGACACTCTGCTGTCTACATGGGACAACATGGCAGAATACCCTTCAGACACTCTGCTGTCTACATGGGACAACATGGCAGAATACTCTTCAGACACTCTGCTGTCTACATGGGACAACATGGCAGAATACCCTTCAGACACTCTGCTGTCTACATGGGACAACATGGCAGAATACCCTTCAGACACTCTGCTGTCTACATGGGACAACATGGCAGAATACCCTTCAGACACTCTGCTGTCTACATGGGACAACATGGCAGAATACCCTTCAGACACTCTGCTGTCTACATGGGACAACATGGCAGAATACCCTTCAGACACTCTGCTGTCTACATGGGACAACATGGCAGAATACCCTTCAGACACTCTGCTGTCTACATGGGACAACATGGCAGAATACCCTTCCCTGTGTGGTCTACTTTAGGCACCTGAACACTCTGCTGTCTACATGGGACAACATGGCAGAATACCCTTCCCTGTGTGGTCTGCTTTAGGCACCTGAACACTCTGCTGTCTACATGGGACAACATGGCAGAATACCCTTCAGACACTCTGCTGTCTACATGGGACAACATGGCAGAATACCCTTCAGACACTCTGCTGTCTACATGGGACAACATGGCAGAATACCCTTCAGACACTCTGCTGTCTACATGGGACAACATGGCAGAATACCCTTCAGACACTCTGCTGTCTACATATGACAACATGGCAGAATACCCTTCAGACACTCTGCTGTCTACATGGGACAACATGGCAGAATACCCTTCAGACACTCTGCTGTCTACATGGGACAACATGGCAGAATACCCTTCAGACACTCTGCTGTCTACATGGGACAACATGGCAGAATACCCTTCCCTGTGTGGTCTACTTTAGGCACCTGAACACTCTGCTGTCTACATGGGACAACATGGCAGAATACCCTTCCCTGTGTGGTCTACTTTAGGCACCTGAACACTCTGCTGTCTACATGGGACAACATGGCAGAATACCCTTCCCTGTGTGGTCTACTTTAGGCACCTGAACACTCTGCTGTCTACATGGGACAACATGGCAGAATACCCTTCCCTGTGTGGTCTACTTTAGGCACCTGAACACTCTGCTGTCTACATGGGACAACATGGCAGAATACCCTTCCCTGTGTGGTCTACTTTAGGCACCTGAACACTCTGCTGTCTACATGGGACAACATGGCAGAATACCCTTCCCTGTGTGGTCTACTTTAGGCACCTGAACACTCTGCTGTCTACATGGGACAACATGGCAGAATACCCTTCCCTGTGTGGTCTACTTTAGGCACCTGAACACTCTGCTGTCTACATGGGACAACATGGCAGAATACCCTTCCCTGTGTGGTCTACTTTAGGCACCTGAACACTCTGCTGTCTACATGGGACAACATGGCAGAATACCCTTCCCTGTGTGGTCTACTTTAGGCACCTGAACACTCTGCTGTCTACATGGGACAACATGGCAGAATACCCTTCCCTGTGTGGTCTACTTTAGGCACCTGAACACTCTGCTGTCTACATGGGACAACATGGCAGAATACCCTTCCCTGTGTGGTCTACTTTAGGCACCTGAACACTCTGCTGTCTACATGGGACAACATGGCAGAATACCCTTCCCTGTGTGGTCTACTTTAGGCACCTGAACACTCTGCTGTCTACATGGGACAACATGGCAGAATACCCTTCCCTGTGTGGTCTACTTTAGGCACCTGAACACTCTGCTGTCTACATGGGACAACATGGCAGAATACCCTTCCCTGTGTGGTCTACTTTAGGCACCTGAACACTCTGCTGTCTACATGGGACAACATGGCAGAATACCCTTCCCTGTGTGGTCTACTTTAGGCACCTGAACACTCTGCTGTCTACATGGGACAACATGGCAGAATACCCTTCCCTGTGTGGTCTACTTTAGGCACCTGAACACTCTGCTGTCTACATGGGACAACATGGCAGAATACCCTTCCCTGTGTGGTCTACTTTAGGCACCTGAACACTCTGCTGTCTACATGGGACAACATGGCAGAATACCCTTCCCTGTGTGGTCTACTTTAGGCACCTGAACACTCTGCTGTCTACATGGGACAACATGGCAGAATACCCTTCCCTGTGTGGTCTACTTTAGGCACCTGAACACTCTGCTGTCTACATGGGACAACATGGCAGAATACCCTTCCCTGTGTGGTCTACTTTAGGCACCTGAACACTCTGCTGTCTACATGGGACAACATGGCAGAATACCCTTCCCTGTGTGGTCTACTTTAGGCACCTGAACACTCTGCTGTCTACATGGGACAACATGGCAGAATACCCTTCCCTGTGTGGTCTACTTTAGGCACCTGAACACTCTGCTGTCTACATGGGACAACATGGCAGAATACCCTTCCCTGTGTGGTCTACTTTAGGCACCTGAACACTCTGCTGTCTACATGGGACAACATGGCAGAATACCCTTCCCTGTGTGGTCTACTTTAGGCACCTGAACACTCTGCTGTCTACATGGGACAACATGGCAGAATACCCTTCCCTGTGTGGTCTACTTTAGGCACCTGAACACTCTGCTGTCTACATGGGACAACATGGCAGAATACCCTTCCCTGTGTGGTCTACTTTAGGCACCTGAACACTCTGCTGTCTACATGGGACAACATGGCAGAATACCCTTCCCTGTGTGGTCTACTTTAGGCACCTGAACACTCTGCTGTCTACATGGGACAACATGGCAGAATACCCTTCCCTGTGTGGTCTACTTTAGGCACCTGAACACTCTGCTGTCTACATGGGACAACATGGCAGAATACCCTTCCCTGTGTGGTCTACTTTAGGCACCTGAACACTCTGCTGTCTACATGGGACAACATGGCAGAATACCCTTCCCTGTGTGGTCTACTTTAGGCACCTGAACACTCTGCTGTCTACATGGGACAACATGGCAGAATACCCTTCCCTGTGTGGTCTACTTTAGGCACCTGAACACTCTGCTGTCTACATGGGACAACATGGCAGAATACCCTTCCCTGTGTGGTCTACTTTAGGCACCTGAACACTCTGCTGTCTACATGGGACAACATGGCAGAATACCCTTCCCTGTGTGGTCTACTTTAGGCACCTGAACACTCTGCTGTCTACATGGGACAACATGGCAGAATACCCTTCCCTGTGTGGTCTACTTTAGGCACCTGAACACTCTGCTGTCTACATGGGACAACATGGCAGAATACCCTTCCCTGTGTGGTCTACTTTAGGCACCTGAACACTCTGCTGTCTACATGGGACAACATGGCAGAATACCCTTCCCTGTGTGGTCTACTTTAGGCACCTGAACACTCTGCTGTCTACATGGGACAACATGGCAGAATACCCTTCCCTGTGTGGTCTACTTTAGGCACCTGAACACTCTGCTGTCTACATGGGACAACATGGCAGAATACCCTTCCCTGTGTGGTCTACTTTAGGCACCTGAACACTCTGCTGTCTACATGGGACAACATGGCAGAATACCCTTCCCTGTGTGGTCTACTTTAGGCACCTGAACACTCTGCTGTCTACATGGGACAACATGGCAGAATACCCTTCCCTGTGTGGTCTACTTTAGGCACCTGAACACTCTGCTGTCTACATGGGACAACATGGCAGAATACCCTTCCCTGTGTGGTCTACTTTAGGCACCTGAACACTCTGCTGTCTACATGGGACAACATGGCAGAATACCCTTCCCTGTGTGGTCTACTTTAGGCACCTGAACACTCTGCTGTCTACATGGGACAACATGGCAGAATACCCTTCCCTGTGTGGTCTACTTTAGGCACCTGAACACTCTGCTGTCTACATGGGACAACATGGCAGAATACCCTTCCCTGTGTGGTCTACTTTAGGCACCTGAACACTCTGCTGTCTACATGGGACAACATGGCAGAATACCCTTCCCTGTGTGGTCTACTTTAGGCACCTGAACACTCTGCTGTCTACATGGGACAACATGGCAGAATACCCTTCCCTGTGTGGTCTACTTTAGGCACCTGAACACTCTGCTGTCTACATGGGACAACATGGCAGAATACCCTTCCCTGTGTGGTCTACTTTAGGCACCTGAACACTCTGCTGTCTACATGGGACAACATGGCAGAATACCCTTCCCTGTGTGGTCTACTTTAGGCACCTGAACACTCTGCTGTCTACATGGGACAACATGGCAGAATACCCTTCCCTGTGTGGTCTACTTTAGGCACCTGAACACTCTGCTGTCTACATGGGACAACATGGCAGAATACCCTTCCCTGTGTGGTCTACTTTAGGCACCTGAACACTCTGCTGTCTACATGGGACAACATGGCAGAATACCCTTCCCTGTGTGGTCTACTTTAGGCACCTGAACACTCTGCTGTCTACATGGGACAACATGGCAGAATACCCTTCCCTGTGTGGTCTACTTTAGGCACCTGAACACTCTGCTGTCTGCATGGGACGACATGGCAGAATACCCTTCCCTGTGTGGTCTACTTTAGGCACCTGAACACTCTGCTGTCTACATGGGACAACATGGCAGAATACCCTTCCCTGTGTGGTCTACTTTAGGCACCTGAACACTCTGCTGTCTACATGGGACAACATGGCAGAATACCCTTCCCTGTGTGGTCTGCTTTAGGCACCTGAACACTCTGCTGTCTACATGGGACAACATGGCAGAATACCCTTCCCTGTGTGGTCTGCTTTAGGCACCTGAACACTCTGCTGTCTACATGGGACAACATGGCAGAATACCCTTCCCTGTGTGGTCTACTTTAGGCACCTGAACACTCTGCTGTCTACATGGGACAACATGGCAGAATACCCTTCCCTGTGTGGTCTACTTTAGGCACCTGAACACTCTGCTGTCTACATGGGACAACATGGCAGAATACCCTTCCCTGTGTGGTCTACTTTAGGCACCTGAACACTCTGCTGTCTACATGGGACAACATGGCAGAATACCCTTCCCTGTGTGGTCTACTTTAGGCACCTGAACACTCTGCTGTCTACATGGGACAACATGGCAGAATACCCTTCCCTGTGTGGTCTACTTTAGGCACCTGAACACTCTGCTGTCTACATGGGACAACATGGCAGAATACCCTTCCCTGTGTGGTCTACTTTAGGCACCTGAACACTCTGCTGTCTACATGGGACAACATGGCAGAATACCCTTCCCTGTGTGGTCTACTTTAGGCACCTGAACACTCTGCTGTCTACATGGGACAACATGGCAGAATACCCTTCCCTGTGTGGTCTACTTTAGGCACCTGAACACTCTGCTGTCTACATGGGACAACATGGCAGAATACCCTTCCCTGTGTGGTCTACTTTAGGCACCTGAACACTCTGCTGTCTACATGGGACAACATGGCAGAATACCCTTCCCTGTGTGGTCTACTTTAGGCACCTGAACACTCTGCTGTCTACATGGGACAACATGGCAGAATACCCTTCCCTGTGTGGTCTACTTTAGGCACCTGAACACTCTGCTGTCTACATGGGACAACATGGCAGAATACCCTTCCCTGTGTGGTCTGCTTTGAAGGCACCTGAACACTCTGCTGTCTACATGGGACAACATGGCAGAATACCCTTCCCTGTGTGGTCTACTTTAGGCACCTGAACACTCTGCTGTCTACATGGGACAACATGGCAGAATACCCTTCCCTGTGTGGTCTACTTTAGGCACCTGAACACTCTGCTGTCTACATGGGACAACATGGCAGAATACCCTTCCCTGTGTGGTCTACTTTAGGCACCTGAACACTCTGCTGTCTACATGGGACAACATGGCAGAATACCCTTCCCTGTGTGGTCTACTTTAGGCACCTGAACACTCTGCTGTCTACATGGGACAACATGGCAGAATACCCTTCCCTGTGTGGTCTACTTTAGGCACCTGAACACTCTGCTGTCTACATGGGACAACATGGCAGAATACCCTTCCCTGTGTGGTCTACTTTAGGCACCTGAACACTCTGCTGTCTACATGGGACAACATGGCAGAATACCCTTCCCTGTGTGGTCTACTTTAGGCACCTGAACACTCTGCTGTCTACATGGGACAACATGGCAGAATACCCTTCCCTGTGTGGTCTACTTTAGGCACCTGAACACTCTGCTGTCTACATGGGACAACATGGCAGAATACCCTTCCCTGTGTGGTCTACTTTAGGCACCTGAACACTCTGCTGTCTACATGGGACAACATGGCAGAATACCCTTCCCTGTGTGGTCTACTTTAGGCACCTGAACACTCTGTTGTCTACATGGGACAACATGGCAGAATACCCTTCCCTGTGTGGTCTACTTTAGGCACCTGAACACTCTGCTGTCTACATGGGACAACATGGCAGAATACCCTTCCCTGTGTGGTCTACTTTAGGCACCTGAACACTCTGCTGTCTACATGGGACAACATGGCAGAATACCCTTCCCTGTGTGGTCTACTTTAGGCACCTGAACACTCTGCTGTCTACATGGGACAACATGGCAGAATACCCTTCCCTGTGTGGTCTACTTTAGGCACCTGAACACTCTGCTGTCTACATGGGACAACATGGCAGAATACCCTTCCCTGTGTGGTCTACTTTAGGCACCTGAACACTCTGCTGTCTACATGGGACAACATGGCAGAATACCCTTCCCTGTGTGGTCTACTTTAGGCACCTGAACACTCTGCTGTCTACATGGGACAACATGGCAGAATACCCTTCCCTGTGTGGTCTACTTTAGGCACCTGAACACTCTGCTGTCTACATGGGACAACATGGCAGAATACCCTTCCCTGTGTGGTCTACTTTAGGCACCTGAACACTCTGCTGTCTACATGGGACAACATGGCAGAATACCCTTCCCTGTGTGGTCTACTTTAGGCACCTGAACACTCTGCTGTCTACATGGGACAACATGGCAGAATACCCTTCCCTGTGTGGTCTACTTTAGGCACCTGAACACTCTGCTGTCTACATGGGACAACATGGCAGAATACCCTTCCCTGTGTGGTCTACTTTAGGCACCTGAACACTCTGCTGTCTACATGGGACAACATGGCAGAATACCCTTCCCTGTGTGGTCTACTTTAGGCACCTGAACACTCTGCTGTCTACATGGGACAACATGGCAGAATACCCTTCCCTGTGTGGTCTACTTTAGGCACCTGAACACTCTGCTGTCTACATGGGACAACATGGCAGAATACCCTTCCCTGTGTGGTCTACTTTAGGCACCTGAACACTCTGCTGTCTACATGGGACAACATGGCAGAATACCCTTCCCTGTGTGGTCTACTTTAGGCACCTGAACACTCTGCTGTCTACATGGGACAACATGGCAGAATACCCTTCCCTGTGTGGTCTACTTTAGGCACCTGAACACTCTGCTGTCTACATGGGACAACATGGCAGAATACCCTTCCCTGTGTGGTCTACTTTAGGCACCTGAACACTCTGCTGTCTACATGGGACAACATGGCAGAATACCCTTCCCTGTGTGGTCTACTTTAGGCACCTGAACACTCTGCTGTCTACATGGGACAACATGGCAGAATACCCTTCCCTGTGTGGTCTACTTTAGGCACCTGAACACTCTGCTGTCTACATGGGACAACATGGCAGAATACCCTTCCCTGTGTGGTCTACTTTAGGCACCTGAACACTCTGCTGTCTACATGGGACAACATGGCAGAATACCCTTCCCTGTGTGGTCTACTTTAGGCACCTGAACACTCTGCTGTCTACATGGGACAACATGGCAGAATACCCTTCCCTGTGTGGTCTACTTTAGGCACCTGAACACTCTGCTGTCTACATGGGACAACATGGCAGAATACCCTTCCCTGTGTGGTCTACTTTAGGCACCTGAACACTCTGCTGTCTACATGGGACAACATGGCAGAATACCCTTCCCTGTGTGGTCTACTTTAGGCACCTGAACACTCTGCTGTCTACATGGGACAACATGGCAGAATACCCTTCCCTGTGTGGTCTACTTTAGGCACCTGAACACTCTGCTGTCTACATGGGACAACATGGCAGAATACCCTTCCCTGTGTGGTCTACTTTAGGCACCTGAACACTCTGCTGTCTACATGGGACAACATGGCAGAATACCCTTCCCTGTGTGGTCTACTTTAGGCACCTGAACACTCTGCTGTCTACATGGGACAACATGGCAGAATACCCTTCCCTGTGTGGTCTACTTTAGGCACCTGAACACTCTGCTGTCTACATGGGACAACATGGCAGAATACCCTTCCCTGTGTGGTCTACTTTAGGCACCTGAACACTCTGCTGTCTACATGGGACAACATGGCAGAATACCCTTCCCTGTGTGGTCTACTTTAGGCACCTGAACACTCTGCTGTCTACATGGGACAACATGGCAGAATACCCTTCCCTGTGTGGTCTACTTTAGGCACCTGAACACTCTGCTGTCTACATGGGACAACATGGCAGAATACCCTTCCCTGTGTGGTCTACTTTAGGCACCTGAACACTCTGCTGTCTACATGGGACAACATGGCAGAATACCCTTCCCTGTGTGGTCTACTTTAGGCACCTGAACACTCTGCTGTCTACATGGGACAACATGGCAGAATACCCTTCCCTGTGTGGTCTACTTTAGGCACCTGAACACTCTGCTGTCTACATGGGACAACATGGCAGAATACCCTTCCCTGTGTGGTCTACTTTAGGCACCTGAACACTCTGCTGTCTACATGGGACAACATGGCAGAATACCCTTCCCTGTGTGGTCTACTTTAGGCACCTGAACACTCTGCTGTCTACATGGGACAACATGGCAGAATACCCTTCCCTGTGTGGTCTACTTTAGGCACCTGAACACTCTGCTGTCTACATGGGACAACATGGCAGAATACCCTTCCCTGTGTGGTCTACTTTAGGCACCTGAACACTCTGCTGTCTACATGGGACAACATGGCAGAATACCCTTCCCTGTGTGGTCTACTTTAGGCACCTGAACACTCTGCTGTCTACATGGGACAACATGGCAGAATACCCTTCCCTGTGTGGTCTACTTTAGGCACCTGAACACTCTGCTGTCTACATGGGACAACATGGCAGAATACCCTTCCCTGTGTGGTCTACTTTAGGCACCTGAACACTCTGCTGTCTACATGGGACAACATGGCAGAATACCCTTCCCTGTGTGGTCTACTTTAGGCACCTGAACACTCTGCTGTCTACATGGGACAACATGGCAGAATACCCTTCCCTGTGTGGTCTACTTTAGGCACCTGAACACTCTGCTGTCTACATGGGACAACATGGCAGAATACCCTTCCCTGTGTGGTCTACTTTAGGCACCTGAACACTCTGCTGTCTACATGGGACAACATGGCAGAATACCCTTCCCTGTGTGGTCTACTTTAGGCACCTGAACACTCTGCTGTCTACATGGGACAACATGGCAGAATACCCTTCCCTGTGTGGTCTACTTTAGGCACCTGAACACTCTGCTGTCTACATGGGACAACATGGCAGAATACCCTTCCCTGTGTGGTCTACTTTAGGCACCTGAACACTCTGCTGTCTACATGGGACAACATGGCAGAATACCCTTCCCTGTGTGGTCTACTTTAGGCACCTGAACACTCTGCTGTCTACATGGGACAACATGGCAGAATACCCTTCCCTGTGTGGTCTACTTTAGGCACCTGAACACTCTGCTGTCTACATGGGACAACATGGCAGAATACCCTTCCCTGTGTGGTCTACTTTAGGCACCTGAACACTCTGTTGTCTACATGGGACAACATGGCAGAATACCCTTCCCTGTGTGGTCTACTTTAGGCACCTGAACACTCTGCTGTCTACATGGGACAACATGGCAGAATACCCTTCCCTGTGTGGTCTACTTTAGGCACCTGAACACTCTGCTGTCTACATGGGACAACATGGCAGAATACCCTTCCCTGTGTGGTCTACTTTAGGCACCTGAACACTCTGCTGTCTACATGGGACAACATGGCAGAATACCCTTCCCTGTGTGGTCTACTTTAGGCACCTGAACACTCTGCTGTCTACATGGGACAACATGGCAGAATACCCTTCCCTGTGTGGTCTACTTTAGGCACCTGAACACTCTGCTGTCTACATGGGACAACATGGCAGAATACCCTTCCCTGTGTGGTCTACTTTAGGCACCTGAACACTCTGCTGTCTACATGGGACAACATGGCAGAATACCCTTCCCTGTGTGGTCTACTTTAGGCACCTGAACACTCTGCTGTCTACATGGGACAACATGGCAGAATACCCTTCCCTGTGTGGTCTACTTTAGGCACCTGAACACTCTGCTGTCTACATGGGACAACATGGCAGAATACCCTTCCCTGTGTGGTCTACTTTAGGCACCTGAACACTCTGCTGTCTACATGGGACAACATGGCAGAATACCCTTCCCTGTGTGGTCTACTTTAGGCACCTGAACACTCTGCTGTCTACATGGGACAACATGGCAGAATACCCTTCCCTGTGTGGTCTACTTTAGGCACCTGAACACTCTGCTGTCTACATGGGACAACATGGCAGAATACCCTTCCCTGTGTGGTCTACTTTAGGCACCTGAACACTCTGCTGTCTACATGGGACAACATGGCAGAATACCCTTCCCTGTGTGGTCTACTTTAGGCACCTGAACACTCTGCTGTCTACATGGGACAACATGGCAGAATACCCTTCCCTGTGTGGTCTACTTTAGGCACCTGAACACTCTGCTGTCTACATGGGACAACATGGCAGAATACCCTTCCCTGTGTGGTCTACTTTAGGCACCTGAACACTCTGCTGTCTACATGGGACAACATGGCAGAATACCCTTCCCTGTGTGGTCTACTTTAGGCACCTGAACACTCTGCTGTCTACATGGGACAACATGGCAGAATACCCTTCCCTGTGTGGTCTACTTTAGGCACCTGAACACTCTGCTGTCTACATGGGACAACATGGCAGAATACCCTTCCCTGTGTGGTCTACTTTAGGCACCTGAACACTCTGCTGTCTACATGGGACAACATGGCAGAATACCCTTCCCTGTGTGGTCTACTTTAGGCACCTGAACACTCTGCTGTCTACATGGGACAACATGGCAGAATACCCTTCCCTGTGTGGTCTACTTTAGGCACCTGAACACTCTGCTGTCTACATGGGACAACATGGCAGAATACCCTTCCCTGTGTGGTCTACTTTAGGCACCTGAACACTCTGCTGTCTACATGGGACAACATGGCAGAATACCCTTCCCTGTGTGGTCTACTTTAGGCACCTGAACACTCTGCTGTCTACATGGGACAACATGGCAGAATACCCTTCCCTGTGTGGTCTACTTTAGGCACCTGAACACTCTGCTGTCTACATGGGACAACATGGCAGAATACCCTTCCCTGTGTGGTCTACTTTAGGCACCTGAACACTCTGCTGTCTACATGGGACAACATGGCAGAATACCCTTCCCTGTGTGGTCTACTTTAGGCACCTGAACACTCTGCTGTCTACATGGGACAACATGGCAGAATACCCTTCCCTGTGTGGTCTACTTTAGGCACCTGAACACTCTGCTGTCTACATGGGACAACATGGCAGAATACCCTTCCCTGTGTGGTCTACTTTAGGCACCTGAACACTCTGCTGTCTACATGGGACAACATGGCAGAATACCCTTCCCTGTGTGGTCTACTTTAGGCACCTGAACACTCTGCTGTCTACATGGGACAACATGGCAGAATACCCTTCCCTGTGTGGTCTACTTTAGGCACCTGAACACTCTGCTGTCTACATGGGACAACATGGCAGAATACCCTTCCCTGTGTGGTCTACTTTAGGCACCTGAACACTCTGCTGTCTACATGGGACAACATGGCAGAATACCCTTCCCTGTGTGGTCTACTTTAGGCACCTGAACACTCTGCTGTCTACATGGGACAACATGGCAGAATACCCTTCCCTGTGTGGTCTACTTTAGGCACCTGAACACTCTGCTGTCTACATGGGACAACATGGCAGAATACCCTTCCCTGTGTGGTCTACTTTAGGCACCTGAACACTCTGCTGTCTACATGGGACAACATGGCAGAATACCCTTCCCTGTGTGGTCTACTTTAGGCACCTGAACACTCTGCTGTCTACATGGGACAACATGGCAGAATACCCTTCCCTGTGTGGTCTACTTTAGGCACCTGAACACTCTGCTGTCTACATGGGACAACATGGCAGAATACCCTTCCCTGTGTGGTCTACTTTAGGCACCTGAACACTCTGCTGTCTACATGGGACAACATGGCAGAATACCCTTCCCTGTGTGGTCTACTTTAGGCACCTGAACACTCTGCTGTCTACATGGGACAACATGGCAGAATACCCTTCCCTGTGTGGTCTACTTTAGGCACCTGAACACTCTGCTGTCTACATGGGACAACATGGCAGAATACCCTTCCCTGTGTGGTCTACTTTAGGCACCTGAACACTCTGCTGTCTACATGGGACAACATGGCAGAATACCCTTCCCTGTGTGGTCTACTTTAGGCACCTGAACACTCTGCTGTCTACATGGGACAACATGGCAGAATACCCTTCCCTGTGTGGTCTACTTTAGGCACCTGAACACTCTGCTGTCTACATGGGACAACATGGCAGAATACCCTTCCCTGTGTGGTCTACTTTAGGCACCTGAACACTCTGCTGTCTACATGGGACAACATGGCAGAATACCCTTCCCTGTGTGGTCTACTTTAGGCACCTGAACACTCTGCTGTCTACATGGGACAACATGGCAGAATACCCTTCCCTGTGTGGTCTACTTTAGGCACCTGAACACTCTGCTGTCTACATGGGACAACATGGCAGAATACCCTTCCCTGTGTGGTCTACTTTAGGCACCTGAACACTCTGCTGTCTACATGGGACAACATGGCAGAATACCCTTCCCTGTGTGGTCTACTTTAGGCACCTGAACACTCTGCTGTCTACATGGGACAACATGGCAGAATACCCTTCCCTGTGTGGTCTACTTTAGGCACCTGAACACTCTGCTGTCTACATGGGACAACATGGCAGAATACCCTTCCCTGTGTGGTCTACTTTAGGCACCTGAACACTCTGTTGTCTACATGGGACAACATGGCAGAATACCCTTCCCTGTGTGGTCTACTTTAGGCACCTGAACACTCTGCTGTCTACATGGGACGACATGGCAGAATACCCTTCCCTGTGTGGTCTACTTTAGGCACCTGAACACTCTGCTGTCTACATGGGACAACATGGCAGAATACCCTTCCCTGTGTGGTCTACTTTAGGCACCTGAACACTCTGCTGTCTACATGGGACAACATGGCAGAATACCCTTCCCTGTGTGGTCTACTTTAGGCACCTGAACACTCTGCTGTCTACATGGGACAACATGGCAGAATACCCTTCCCTGTGTGGTCTACTTTAGGCACCTGAACACTCTGCTGTCTACATGGGACAACATGGCAGAATACCCTTCCCTGTGTGGTCTACTTTAGGCACCTGAACACTCTGCTGTCTACATGGGACAACATGGCAGAATACCCTTCCCTGTGTGGTCTACTTTAGGCACCTGAACACTCTGCTGTCTACATGGGACAACATGGCAGAATACCCTTCCCTGTGTGGTCTACTTTAGGCACCTGAACACTCTGCTGTCTACATGGGACAACATGGCAGAATACCCTTCCCTGTGTGGTCTACTTTAGGCACCTGAACACTCTGCTGTCTACATGGGACAACATGGCAGAATACCCTTCCCTGTGTGGTCTACTTTAGGCACCTGAACACTCTGCTGTCTACATGGGACAACATGGCAGAATACCCTTCCCTGTGTGGTCTACTTTAGGCACCTGAACACTCTGCTGTCTACATGGGACAACATGGCAGAATACCCTTCCCTGTGTGGTCTACTTTAGGCACCTGAACACTCTGCTGTCTACATGGGACAACATGGCAGAATACCCTTCCCTGTGTGGTCTACTTTAGGCACCTGAACACTCTGCTGTCTACATGGGACAACATGGCAGAATACCCTTCCCTGTGTGGTCTACTTTAGGCACCTGAACACTCTGCTGTCTACATGGGACAACATGGCAGAATACCCTTCCCTGTGTGGTCTACTTTAGGCACCTGAACACTCTGTTGTCTACATGGGACAACATGGCAGAATACCCTTCCCTGTGTGGTCTACTTTAGGCACCTGAACACTCTGCTGTCTACATGGGACAACATGGCAGAATACCCTTCCCTGTGTGGTCTACTTTAGGCACCTGAACACTCTGCTGTCTACATGGGACAACATGGCAGAATACCCTTCCCTGTGTGGTCTACTTTAGGCACCTGAACACTCTGCTGTCTACATGGGACAACATGGCAGAATACCCTTCCCTGTGTGGTCTACTTTAGGCACCTGAACACTCTGCTGTCTACATGGGACAACATGGCAGAATACCCTTCCCTGTGTGGTCTACTTTAGGCACCTGAACACTCTGCTGTCTACATGGGACAACATGGCAGAATACCCTTCCCTGTGTGGTCTACTTTAGGCACCTGAACACTCTGTTGTCTACATGGGACAACATGGCAGAATACCCTTCCCTGTGTGGTCTACTTTAGGCACCTGAACACTCTGCTGTCTACATGGGACAACATGGCAGAATACCCTTCCCTGTGTGGTCTACTTTAGGCACCTGAACACTCTGCTGTCTACATGGGACAACATGGCAGAATACCCTTCCCTGTGTGGTCTACTTTAGGCACCTGAACACTCTGTTGTCTACATGGGACAACATGGCAGAATACCCTTCCCTGTGTGGTCTACTTTAGGCACCTGAACACTCTGCTGTCTACATGGGACAACATGGCAGAATACCCTTCCCTGTGTGGTCTACTTTAGGCACCTGAACACTCTGCTGTCTACATGGGACAACATGGCAGAATACCCTTCCCTGTGTGGTCTACTTTAGGCACCTGAACACTCTGCTGTCTACATGGGACAACATGGCAGAATACCCTTCCCTGTGTGGTCTACTTTAGGCACCTGAACACTCTGTTGTCTACATGGGACAACATGGCAGAATACCCTTCCCTGTGTGGTCTACTTTAGGCACCTGAACACTCTGCTGTCTACATGGGACAACATGGCAGAATACCCTTCCCTGTGTGGTCTACTTTAGGCACCTGAACACTCTGCTGTCTACATGGGACAACATGGCAGAATACCCTTCCCTGTGTGGTCTACTTTAGGCACCTGAACACTCTGCTGTCTACATGGGACAACATGGCAGAATACCCTTCCCTGTGTGGTCTACTTTAGGCACCTGAACACTCTGTTGTCTACATGGGACAACATGGCAGAATACCCTTCCCTGTGTGGTCTACTTTAGGCACCTGAACACTCTGCTGTCTACATGGGACAACATGGCAGAATACCCTTCCCTGTGTGGTCTACTTTAGGCACCTGAACACTCTGCTGTCTACATGGGACAACATGGCAGAATACCCTTCCCTGTGTGGTCTACTTTAGGCACCTGAACACTCTGCTGTCTACATGGGACAACATGGCAGAATACCCTTCCCTGTGTGGTCTACTTTAGGCACCTGAACACTCTGTTGTCTACATGGGACGACATGGCAGAATACCCTTCCCTGTGTGGTCTACTTTAGGCACCTGAACACTCTGCTGTCTACATGGGACAACATGGCAGAATACCCTTCCCTGTGTGGTCTACTTTAGGCACCTGAACACTCTGTTGTCTACATGGGACAACATGGCAGAATACCCTTCCCTGTGTGGTCTACTTTAGGCACCTGAACACTCTGCTGTCTACATGGGACAACATGGCAGAATACCCTTCCCTGTGTGGTCTACTTTAGGCACCTGAACACTCTGCTGTCTACATGGGACAACATGGCAGAATACCCTTCCCTGTGTGGTCTACTTTAGGCACCTGAACACTCTGCTGTCTACATGGGACAACATGGCAGAATACCCTTCCCTGTGTGGTCTACTTTAGGCACCTGAACACTCTGCTGTCTACATGGGACAACATGGCAGAATACCCTTCCCTGTGTGGTCTACTTTAGGCACCTGAACACTCTGCTGTCTACATGGGACGACATGGCAGAATACCCTTCCCTGTGTGGTCTACTTTAGGCACCTGAACACTCTGCTGTCTACATGGGACAACATGGCAGAATACCCTTCCCTGTGTGGTCTACTTTAGGCACCTGAACACTCTGCTGTCTACATGGGACAACATGGCAGAATACCCTTCCCTGTGTGGTCTACTTTAGGCACCTGCACACTCTGCTGTCTACATGGGACAACATGGCAGAATACCCTTCCCTGTGTGGTCTACTTTAGGCACCTGAACACTCTGTTGTCTACATGGGACAACATGGCAGAATACCCTTCCCTGTGTGGTCTACTTTAGGCACCTGAACACTCTGCTGTCTACATGGGACGACATGGCAGAATACCCTTCCCTGTGTGGTCTACTTTAGGCACCTGAACACTCTGCTGTCTACATGGGACAACATGGCAGAATACCCTTCCCTGTGTGGTCTACTTTAGGCACCTGAACACTCTGTTGTCTACATGGGACGACATGGCAGAATACCCTTCCCTGTGTGGTCTACTTTAGGCACCTGAACACTCTGTTGTCTACATGGGACAACATGGCAGAATACCATTCCCTGTGTGGTCTACTTTAGGCACCTGAACACTCTGCTGTCTACATGGGACAACATGGCAGAATACCCTTCCCTGTGTGGTCTACTTTAGGCACCTGAACACTCTGCTGTCTACATGGGACAACATGGCAGAATACCCTTCCCTGTGTGGTCTACTTTAGGCACCTGAACACTCTGCTGTCTACATGGGACGACATGGCAGAATACCCTTCCCTGTGTGGTCTACTTTAGGCACCTGAACACTCTGCTGTCTACATGGGACAACATGGCAGAATACCCTTCCCTGTGTGGTCTACTTTAGGCACCTGAACACTCTGCTGTCTACATGGGACAACATGGCAGAATACCCTTCCCTGTGTGGTCTACTTTAGGCACCTGCACACTCTGCTGTCTACATGGGACAACATGGCAGAATACCCTTCCCTGTGTGGTCTACTTTAGGCACCTGAACACTCTGTTGTCTACATGGGACAACATGGCAGAATACCCTTCCCTGTGTGGTCTACTTTAGGCACCTGAACACTCTGCTGTCTACATGGGACGACATGGCAGAATACCCTTCCCTGTGTGGTCTACTTTAGGCACCTGAACACTCTGCTGTCTACATGGGACAACATGGCAGAATACCCTTCCCTGTGTGGTCTACTTTAGGCACCTGAACACTCTGTTGTCTACATGGGACGACATGGCAGAATACCCTTCCCTGTGTGGTCTACTTTAGGCACCTGAACACTCAGTTGTCTACATGGGACAACATGGCAGAATACCATTCCCTGTGTGGTCTACTTTAGGCACCTGAACACTCTGCTGTCTACATGGGACAACATGGCAGAATACCCTTCCCTGTGTGGTCTACTTTAGGCACCTGAACACTCTGCTGTCTACATGGGACAACATGGCAGAATACCCTTCCCTGTGTGGTCTACTTTAGGCACCTGAACACTCTGCTGTCTACATGGGACAACATGGCAGAATACCCTTCCCTGTGTGGTCTACTTTAGGCACCTGAACACTCTGCTGTCTACATGGGACGACATGGCAGAATACCCTTCCCTGTGTGGTCTACTTTAGGCACCTGAACACTCTGCTGTCTACATGGGACAACATGGCAGAATACCCTTCCCTGTGTGGTCTACTTTAGGCACCTGAACACTCTGCTGTCTACATGGGACAACATGGCAGAATACCCTTCCCTGTGTGGTCTACTTTAGGCACCTGAACACTCTGTTGTCTACATGGGACAACATGGCAGAATACCCTTCCCTGTGTGGTCTACTTTAGGCACCTGAACACTCTGCTGTCTACATGGGACAACATGGCAGAATACCCTTCCCTGTGTGGTCTACTTTAGGCACCTGAACACTCTGCTGTCTACATGGGACAACATGGCAGAATACCCTTCCCTGTGTGGTCTACTTTAGGCACCTGAACACTCTGCTGTCTACATGGGACAACATGGCAGAATACCCTTCCCTGTGTGGTCTACTTTAGGCACCTGAACACTCTGCTGTCTACATGGGACGACATGGCAGAATACCCTTCCCTGTGTGGTCTACTTTAGGCACCTGAACACTCTGCTGTCTACATGGGACAACATGGCAGAATACCCTTCCCTGTGTGGTCTACTTTAGGCACCTGAACACTCTGCTGTCTACATGGGACAACATGGCAGAATACCCTTCCCTGTGTGGTCTACTTTAGGCACCTGAACACTCTGCTGTCTACATGGGACAACATGGCAGAATACCCTTCCCTGTGTGGTCTACTTTAGGCACCTGAACACTCTGCTGTCTACATGGGACAACATGGCAGAATACCCTTCCCTGTGTGGTCTGCTTTAGGCACCTGAACACTCTGCTGTCTACATGGGACAACATGGCAGAATACCCTTCCCTGTGTGGTCTACTTTAGGCACCTGAACACTCTGCTGTCTACATGGGACAACATGGCAGAATACCCTTCCCTGTGTGGTCTACTTTAGGCACCTGAACACTCTGCTGTCTACATGGGACAACATGGCAGAATACCCTTCCCTGTGTGGTCTACTTTAGGCACCTGAACACTCTGTTGTCTACATGGGACGACATGGCAGAATACCCTTCCCTGTGTGGTCTACTTTAGGCACCTGAACACTCTGCTGTCTACATGGGACAACATGGCAGAATACCCTTCCCTGTGTGGTCTACTTTAGGCACCTGAACACTCTGTTGTCTACATGGGACAACATGGCAGAATACCCTTCCCTGTGTGGTCTACTTTAGGCACCTGAACACTCTGCTGTCTACATGGGACGACATGGCAGAATACCCTTCCCTGTGTGGTCTACTTTAGGCACCTGAACACTCTGCTGTCTACATGGGACAACATGGCAGAATACCCTTCCCTGTGTGGTCTACTTTAGGCACCTGAACACTCTGCTGTCTACATGGGACAACATGGCAGAATACCCTTCCCTGTGTGGTCTACTTTAGGCACCTGAACACTCTGCTGTCTACATGGGACAACATGGCAGAATACCCTTCCCTGTGTGGTCTACTTTAGGCACCTGAACACTCTGCTGTCTACATGGGACAACATGGCAGAATACCCTTCCCTGTGTGGTCTACTTTAGGCACCTGAACACTCTGTTGTCTACATGGGACGACATGGCAGAATACCCTTCCCTGTGTGGTCTACTTTAGGCACCTGAACACTCTGTTGTCTACATGGGACGACATGGCAGAATACCCTTCCCTGTGTGGTCTACTTTAGGCACCTGAACACTCTGCTGTCTACATGGGACGACATGGCAGAATACCCTTCCCTGTGTGGTCTACTTTAGGCACCTGAACACTCTGTTGTCTACATGGGACGACATGGCAGAATACCCTTCCCTGTGTGGTCTACTTTAGGCACCTGAACACTCTGCTGTCTACATGGGACAACATGGCAGAATACCCTTCCCTGTGTGGTCTACTTTAGGCACCTGAACACTCTGTTGTCTACATGGGACAAGTTTTCAAGTTTTCAAGCACGTGACCAAATTAATTTCCCCATGTAGGATAATAACATCTATCTAATCTATCTAATTGAATCTAATCGAATCTAATCTAATCTATCAAATTTAATCTAATCGAATCTAATCTAATCTATCTAATCTAATCGACTCTATCTAATCTAATCTATCTAATCTAATTTAATCTAATCTATCTAATTTAATCTAATCTAATTTAATCTAATCTATCTAATTTAATCTAATCTAATCTAATCTAATCTATCTAATCTATCTAATTTAATCTAATCTATCTAATCTAATCGAATCGAATCTAATCTAATCTTGCCCAATTCCAATTTACGCTTTTGTGGTTTATCTCTCCCAAGATTTCTATATTTAGACAGCCTTTAAATAGCCTCTATACAGCCGGTATACCAGGTCCAGAGTGACTGGTTCTACATACCGGGTCCAGAGTGACTGGTTCTACATACCAGGTCCAGAGTGACTGGTTCTACATACCGGGTCCAGAGTGACTGGTTCTACATACCAGGTTCAGAGTGACTGGTTCTACATACCGGGTCCAGAGTGACTGGTTCTACATACCAGGTCCAGAGTGACTGGTTCTACATACCGGGTCCAGAGTGACTGGTTCTACATACAAGGTCCAGAGTGACTGGTTCTATATACCGGGTCCAGAGTGACTGGTTCTACATACCAGGTCCAGAGTGACTGGTTCTACATACCGGGTCCAGAGTGACTGGTTCTACATACCAGGTCCAGAGTGACTGGTTCTACATACAGGGTCCAGAGTGACTGGTTCTACATACCAGGTCCAGAGTGACTGGTTCTACATACAGGGTCCAGAGTGACTGGTTCTACATACCAGGTCCAGAGTGACGATCAGTAACCTTCTGAAGGAAGCTGTCTGTTGGAGTTAATCCTGATGAGAGGAGAGGAGAGGAGAGCGTAGTCAGATTGTACCCAGGCCCTCTCCTCTCCTCTCCTCTCCTCTCTCCTCTGTCCTCTCTCCTCTGACCCCTCCTCCCACCCCTGCTCTGTTGGAGTTAGTCCTGATGAGAGGAGAGCGTAGTCAGATTGTACCCAGGCCCTCTCCTCTCCTCTCCTCTCCTCTCCTCTGACCCCTCCTCCCACCCCTTCTCTGTTGGAGTTAGTCCTGATGAGAGGAGAGCGATTGTACCCAGGCGCTGTCCTCTGGCTCCCAGAGGGAACGTCTTCCTCTACGCAAAATAGGGTGGCAGGTAGCCTAGAGGTTATGGATCCAGGGTCCGTCTCAGAATGGCTTGGAGGTCGTTGGGTCTTATGGTCTGATGATGACGTTGTGACCTTTTCAATCTCTCCTCTGTTGGTCTCACGTTGCCAAACAACAGACTTCCCTCCAGGTGTTGTGTTAAATTATCTGAGTAGGTTCTGACTGTTGGTGGCGTTTGATTTGGGCTTTGGGCGGCTACTGGCCTTTAGGTTGTCTGGATGACGCTAGGTGACCTGTTCATTCAGCTTTAAAGAAGTCTGTATTGTCTATCCTGCCACTGAACGAGGTGTGCTGACCTTTGGTGTAAAAACCAAGACAGGGATGAGAGATGACCGTGAACCGAGCGAGAGTGCAGATTGTTTGACCTAGTGACGCTGTACTGTGAATCTCGGCCCTATGTCGTTTGCTGGTTAGTGTTCATCATAGATCTGTAGCTTCTGCTTTGGAAAGCTACTGGCATTTATCTCAGTCAGGATGATGGAACCATATCTACATGTACATACTCCCTCAATCAACCTGACTAACCGGTGTCTGTATGTAGCCTCTCTACTATATATAGCCTCTCTCTACTGTATATAGCCTCCCTACTATATATAGCCTCCCTACTGTATATAGCCTCCGTACTGTATATAGCCTCTCTACTGTATATAGCCTCTCTACTGTATATAGCCTCCCTACTGTATATAGCCTCTCTACTGTATATAACCTCTCTACTGTATATAGCCTCTCTACTGTATATAACCTCCCTACTGTATATAGCCTCTCTACTGTATATACAGCCTCTACTGTATATAGCCTCTCTACTGTATATAACCTCCCTACTGTATGTAGCCTCTCTACTATATATAGCCTCTCTCTACTGTATATAGCCTCTCTACTGTATATAACCTCTCTACTGTATGTAGCCTCTCTACTGTATGTAGCCTCTCTACTGTATATAGCCTCTCTACTGTATATAACATCTCTACTGTATATAGCCTCTCTACTGTATATAGCCTCTCTACTGTATATAGCCTCTCTACTGTATATAGCCTCTCTAATGTATATAACCTCTACTGTATGTAGCCTCTTTACTATATATAGCCTCTCTCTACTGTATATAGCCTCTCTCTACTGTATATAGCCTCTCTACTGTATATAACCTCCCTACTGTATATAACCTCCCTACTGTATATAGCCTCTCTACTGTATATAACCTCCCTACTGTATATAGCCTCTCTACTGTATATACAGCCTCTACTGTATATAGCCTCTCTACTGTATATAACCTCCCTACTGTATGGAGCCTCTCTACTGTATATAGCCTCTCTACTGTATGTAGCCTCCCTACTGTATATAGCCTCTCTACTGTATATAGCCTCTCTACTGTATGTAGCCTCTCTACTGTATGTAGCCTCTCTACTGTATGTAGCCTCCCTACTGTATGTAGCCTCTCTACTGTATATAACCTCTCGACTGTATATAGCCTCTCTACTGCATAAAGCCTCTCTACTGTATATAGCCTCTCTACTGTATATAACCTCTCTACTGTATATAGCCTCTCTACTGTATATAGCCTCTCAACTGTATATAGCCTCTCTACTGTATATAGCCTCTCTACTGTATATAGCCTCTCTACTGTATATAGCCTCTCTACTGTATATAACCTCCCTACTGTATATAGCCTCTCTACTGTATATAGCCTCTCTACTGTATGTAGCCTCTCTACTGTATATAGCCTCCCTACTGTATGTAGCCTCTCTACTGTATATAGCCTCTCTACTGTATGTAGCCTCTCTACTGTATATAGCCTCCCTACTGTATGTAGCCTCTCTACTGTATATAACCTCTCTACTGTATGTAGCCTCTCTACTGTATATAGCATCTCTACACATAACGCCTTTTCTGTACTATAGGTTAGAGCCAGTAAGTCAGCATTTCACTGTAAGATCTACACCTGTTGTATTAAGCATTTCACTGTAAGGTCTACTACACCTGTTGCATTCAGCATTTCACTGTAAGGTCTACTACACCTGTTGTATTCAGCATTTCACTGTAAGGTCTACTACACCTGTTGTATTCAGCATTTCACTGTAAGGTCTACTACATAGCCTCTCTAGCCTGTTGTATTCAGCATTTCACTGTAAGGTCTACTACACCTGTTGTATTCAGCATTTCACTGTAAGGTCTACTACACCTGTTGTATTCAGCATTTCACTGTAAGGTCTACTACACCTGTTGTATTCAGCATTTCACTGTAAGGTCTACTACTGTTGTATTCAGCATTTCACTGTGAGGTCTACTACACCTGTTGTATTCAGCATTTCACTGTGAGGTCTACTACACCTGTTGTATTCAGCATTTCACTGTAAGGTCTACTACACCTGTTGTATTCAGCATTGCACTGTGAGGTCTACTACACCTGTTGTATTCAGCATTTCACTGTGAGGTCTACTACACCTGTTGTATTCAGCATTTCACTGTGGGGTCTGCTACACCTGTTGTGACAAATACACTTTGATTTGATTTGATGCTAGGTGGTAAAATATGAACCAGGGATCAAGTCAACTCAGCAGGAGAGCAGCTAGCTACTCTGTGCCAAGTTAGGCCATACTGTGAAGCTTGCTAACTTAGTGGTACTGTTGCCTGGCTACATCACAGAGATTATTTATATATAATACTATATATAATACTATATATATATATATCGTACTACTTCTATGGTACTTTCTGGTATTGTTGCATCATAGAGATGCTGTATATATAATACTATATATGCAACTGTGCAACTGTGCAACTGGGTACTGGACTTCCTGACGGGCCGCCCCCAGGTGGTGAGGGTAGGCAACAACATCTCCTCCCCGCTGATCCTCAACACTGGGGCCCCACAAGGGTGCGTTCTGAGCCCTCTCCTGTACTCCCTGTTCACCCACGACTGCGTGGCCACGCACGCCTCCAACTCAATCATCAAGTTTGCGGACGACAAAACAGTGGTAGGCTTGATTACCAACAACGACGAGACGGCCTACAGGGAGGAGGTGAGGGCCCTCGGAGTGTGGTGTCAGGAAAATAACCTCACACTCAACGTCAACAAAACTAAGGAGATGATTGTGGACTTCAGGAAACAGCAGAGGGAACACCCCCCTATCCACATCGATGGAACAGTAGTGGAGAGAGTAGCAAGTTTTAAGTTCCTCGGCATACACATCACAGACAAACTGAATTGGTCCACTCACACAGACAGCATTGTGAAGAAGGCGCAGCAGCGCCTCTTCAACCTCAGGAGGCTGAAGAAATTCGGCTTGTCACCAAAAGCACTCACAAACTTCTACAGATGCACAATCGAGAGCATCCTGTCGGGCTGTATCACCGCCTGGTATGGCAACTGCACCGCCCACAATCGTAAGGCTCTCCAGAGGGTAGTGAGGTCTGCACAACGCATCACCGGGGGCAAACTACCTGCCCTCCAGGACACCTACCCCACCCGAGGTCACAGGAAGGCCATAAAGATCATCAAGGACATCAACCACCCGAGCCACTGCCTGTTCACCCCGCTATCATCCAGAAGGCGAGGTCAGTACAGGTGCATCAAAGCTGGGACCGAGAGACTGAAAAACAGCTTCTATCTCAAGGCCATCAGACTGTTAAACAGCCATCACTAACACTGAGTGGCTGCTGCCAACACACTGACTCAACTCCAGCCACTTTAATAATGGAAATTGATGGGAAATGATGTAAATATATCACTAGCCACTTTAAACAATGCTACCTTATATAATGTTACTTACCCTACATTATTCATCTCATATGCATACGCATATACTGTACTCTATATCATCGACTGTATCCTTATGTAATACATGTATCACTAGCCACTTTAAACTATGCCACTTTGTTTACATACTCATCTCATATGTACATACTGTACTCGATACCATCTACTGTATCTTGCCTATGCTGCTCTGTACCATCACTCATTCATATATCCTTATGTACATATTCTTTATCCCCTTACACTGTGTACAAGACAGTAGTTTTGGAATTGTTAGTTAGATTACTTGTTATTACTGCATTGTCGGAACAAGAAGCACAAGCATTTCGCTACACTCGCATTAACATCTGCTAACCATGTGTATGTGACAAATAAAATTTGATTTGATTTGATTTATATATAAAATTATATATTACTATATACAGTGCCTTGTGAAAGTATTCGGCCCCCTTGAACTTTGCGACCTTTTGCCACATTGGATTTGCTGCACTGAAAGTAAGGGGGCTGAATAATTTTGCACGCCCAATTTTTCAGTTTTTGATTTGTTAAAAAAGTTTGAAATATCCAATAAATGTCGTTCCACTTCATGATTGTGTCCCACTTGTTGTTGATTCTTCACAAAAAAATACAGTTTTATATCTTTATGTTTGAAGCCTGAAATGTGGCAAAAGGTCGCAAAGTTCAAGGGGGCCGAATACTTTCGCAAGGCACTGTATAATACTATATATATTACTATATATAATACTATATATATATTAATATATATAATACTATATATAATATTATATATAATACTATATATATATCAAACTACTTCTTTGGTACTTCTTTGGTACTGTTGCATGGCTACATTACAGAGATGCTGTATATATAATACTATATATAATACTATATATAATCCTCTATATAGTACTATATATATATATCATACTACTTCTTTGGTACTGTTGCATGGCTACATTACAGAGATGCTGTATATATAATACTATATATAATACTATATACCAGAGGTGTGGACTCGAGTCACAAATATGATGACTTTTATCCCAACTTTGACTTTAACGCCAATGATTGGTGACTTAACTTGGACTTGAGCCTAATGACTCGACCTGACTTGATACCCTCACCAAGCCTCCCCAACCCTCCCCAAGCCTCCCCAAGCCTCTCCAACCCTCCCCAAGCCTCCCCAACCCTCCCCAAGCCTCTCCAACCCTCCCCAAGCCTCTCCAACCCTCCCCAAGCCTCCCCAAGCCTCTCCAACCCTCCCGAGCCTCCACAAGCCTCCCCAAGCCTCCCCAAGCCTACACAACCCTCCACAAGCCTCCCCCAACCCTCCCAAGCCTCCCCAAGCCTCCCCAAGCCCCCCCAAGCCTCTCCAACCCTCCCCAAGCCTCCACAAGCCTCCCCAAGCCTCCCCAAGCCTACACAAGCCTACCCAACCCTCCCCAAGCCTCCCCATCCCTCCCCAACCCTCCCAACCCTCCCTAAGCCTCCCCAAGCCTCCCCAACCCTCCCAACCCTCCCTAAGCCTCCCCAAGCCTCCCCAACCCTCCCCAAGCCTCCCTAAGCCTAAATATTAAACATGATGCTATTAAAAAAGTGTGCATCGCATCGACTCTTCATTTAACAGATTAAAGTTTGAATAGGACAGCAGCCAATCAAATTGTACCAGCTGAGAAAAAGTTTCGCGTGGCAGTGCAGAGGAACGTGAATTCAGACAGAATCCTTGGAAATACCAACAATGTTCGGAGTTAAAGAATACTCTGTAGTCAACAAAAAACGGATTGCAACTTGCAAAACACGCAGGAAGAAAATGACAAACAGAGGAGCAACAACTTCCAACTTTGTTCCACATTTGAAGCTGCACAAAGAACGATAAGTCGTGGCTAATACAGCCGACAGCTATATATATAACTTTACTAGTGTAGCATGTAGGCTAATACAGCCGACAGCTATATATATAACTTTACTAGTGTAGCATGTAGGCTAATACAGCCGACAGCTATATATAACTTTACTAGTGTAGCATGTAGGCTAATACAGCCGACAGCTATATATATAACTTTACTAGTGTAGCATGTAGGCTAATACAGCCGACAGCTATATATATATAACTTTACTAGTGTAGCATGTAGGCTAATACAGCCGACAGCTATATATATAACTTTACTAGTGTAGCATGTAGGCTAATACAGCCGACAGCTATATATATATAACTTTACTAGTGTAGCACGTAGGCTAACATAACGTTAAATCACTGAGCCTCCACACAGTCAGTCAGTGCGGGAATGTGATCATTGCACCCAAGATTGAGCTACAACTGGCTAGGCAGTTTTACCCTGAGACACAGACAGAGTTCTACCCTGAGACACATCTAGAGTTCTACCCTGAGACACATCTAGAGTTCTACCCTGAGACACAGACAGAGTTATACCCTGAGACAGAGAGTTCTACCCTGAGACACAGACAGAGTTCTACCCTGAGACAGAGAGTTCTACCCCGAGACACAGACAGAGTTCTACCCTGAGACACAGACAGAGTTCTACCCTGAGACACATCCAGAGTTCTACCCTGAGAGACAGAGAGTTCTACCCTGAGACACAGACATATTTCTACCCTGAGACACAGACAGAGTTCTACCCTGAGACACAGACAGAGTTCTACCCTGAGGCAAAAGACAGAGTTCTACCCTGACCTAGAGACAGAGTTCTACCCTGAGAGACAGACAGAGTTCTACCCTGAGGCAAAATACAGAGTTCTACCCTGACCTAGAGAGCTGTTCATTGTTCTGGTGGTGTTTTTTATGACTGGTCTCATTTCTACCAATGTCCTGTCAGACATACCCAACAGGGTCCTCCAACACTGGTCATAGCTCTCTGCCCACAACACTGCTGACAGAGGGCTGTACGCACATATTTTCCACCTCAGCTGGGAAGAGCAATGGACTGGTGAAGGGCATCAATCTATCAGGGCCACTGTGTTGGTCTGCAGCACTGCGCTGCTCTTCGAGCTGCTCTTCGAGCTTAAAATATGGCAGAGACCATTAGAAAGGCCACGGGGCCCGGAGAAAACAGCTGGTGAAAAGGTGGTGGTTTGAGGGTGTTTGACTTGGTCCGATGTTGAGTTTGTCAGCTCTTAGCGCCACCGATAGATAATAAGATCAAATCAAATGTATTTATAGAGCCCTTCGTACATCAGCTGATATCTCAAAGTGCTGTACAGAAACCCAGCCTAAAACCCCAAACACCAAGCAATGCAGGTGTAGAAGCAGGGTGGCTAGGAAAAACTACCTAGAAAGGCCAGAACCTAGGAAGAAACCTAGAGAGGAACCAGGCTATGAGGGGTGGCCAGTCCTCTTCTGGCTGTGCATTATAACAGAACATGGCCAAGATGTTCAGCATGGTCAAATAATAATAATCACAGTGGTTGTAGAGGGTGCAACAGGTCAGCACCTCAGGAGTAAATGTCAGTTGGCTTTTCATAGCCGATCATTCAGAGTATTTCTACCGCTCCTGCTGTCTCTAGAGAGTTGAAAACAGCAGGTCTGGGACAGGTAGCACGTCCGGTGAACAGGTCAGGGTTCCATAGCTTCAGGCAGAACAGTTGAAACTGGAGCAGCAGCACGGCCAGGTGGATTGGGGACAGCAAGGAGTCATCATGCCAGGACTCAGGTCCTCCGAGAAAGAGAAAGAAAGAGAGAAAGAGTGAATTAGAGAGAGCACACTTAAATTCACACAGACACTGGATAAGACGAGAGAATTACTCGAGATATAACAGACTGACCCTAGCCCCCCGACACATAAACTACTGCAGCATAAATAAGATGAAACTGAGGTTCTGCTCTTAGAGCCACATATGATAGGATGAAATTAAGGTTCTGCGATAAACGACTCAAATGTGTAAAAGATAAAACTCTTAAATGGAACTAGAACAACAGTAACAGATCAGCAGAATCTCTGCATCTGCCCGGCTACCCTGTCTCTTCTCCACCCTCTGGTTTAGAAGGAATACCTGTCTCTACTCCACCCTCTGGTTTAGAGGGAATACCTGTCTCTACTCCACCCTCTGGTTTAGAGGGAATACCTGTCTCTACTCCACCCTCTGGTTTAGAGGGAATACCTGTCTCTTCTCCACCCTCTGGTTTAGAAGGAATACCTGTCTCTACTCCACCCTCTGGTTTAGAGGGAATACCTGTCTCTACTCCACCCTCTGGTTTAGAGGGAATATCTGTCTCTACTCCACCCTCTGGTTTAGAGGGAATATCTGTCTCTACTCCACCCTCTGGTTTAGAAGGAATACCTGTCTCTACTCCACCCTCTGGTTTAGAGGGAATACCTGTCTCTACTCCACCCTCTGGTTTAGAGGGAATACCTGTCTCTACTCCACCCTCTGGTTTAGAAGGAATACCTGTCTCTACTCCACCCTCTGGTTTAGAGGGAATACCTGTCTCTACTCCACCCTCTGGTTTAGAGGGAATACCTGTCTCTACTCCACCCTCTGGTTTAGAGGGAATATCTGTCTCTACTCCACCCTCTGGTTTAGAGGGAATACCTGTCTCTACTCCACCCTCTGGTTTAGAGGGAATACCTGTCTCTACTCCACCCTCTGGTTTAGAGGGAATACCTGTCTCTACTCCACCCTCTGGTTTAGAGGGAATACCTGTCTCTACTCCACCCTCTGGTTTAGAGGGAATACCTGTCTCTACTCCACACTCTGGTTTAGAGGGAATACCTGTCTCTTTTCCACCAGCCCGGTGGAAACAGTGTTTTCAAGCAGGGGTGGGTATTTCCAGTCCCCTGTTTTACAGGGACCAGGAGAACACACACAGAGAACTGCTATTTTTAGTGTTGCTCCGTCGAGAAGGTGAGGGGTCATCTCCCCTCCGCCGTACCCCCTGTTGTCCAGATGTGCTTGGTAAAGACTATCTTTAGTGTTGCTCCGTTGAGAGGGTGAAGGGTCATCTCCCCTCAGCCGTACCCCCTGTTGTCCAGATGTGCTTGGTAAAGACTATCTTTAGTGTCTGGTACCCTGGACTCAGGCTTGTCAAAATAGACCTGTCCTGCACTTCCTGTTTTCTATATAAATAAGAAGCTTCCAGAAATATACCATGTGTCTTCCTCTAACTGATTTGTTTAACCATAACCCCCCTCTCCAGGAGTGGTCGAAACAGAGGGCCTTGGGGTTCCCATAACCCCCCTCTCCAGGAGTGGTCTAAACAGAGGGCCTTGGGGTTCCCATAACCCCCCTCTCCAGGAGTGGTCTAAACAGAGGGCCTTGAGGTTCCCATAACCCCCCTCTCCAGGAGTGGTCTAAACAGAGGGCCTTGGGGTTCCCATAACCCCCCTCTCCAGGAGTGGTCGAAACAGAGGGCCTTGGGGTTCCCATAACCCCCCTCTCCAGGAGTGGTCGAAACAGAGGGCCTTGGGGTTCCCATAACCCCCCTCTCCAGGAGTGGTCGAAACAGAGGGCCTTGGGGTTCCCATAACCCCCCTCTCCAGCAGTGGTCTAAACAGAGGGCCTTGGGGTTCCCATAACCCCCCTCTCCAGGAGTGGTCTTCACAGAGGGCCTTGGGGTTCCCATAACCCCCCTCTCCAGGAGTGGTCTAAACAGAGGGCCTTGGGGTTCCATGTGTCTCTGGATCAGATGTATCCTATCTGTTAAACTAGTTGAAACTACGGGGAACTCTGTGTTTTACATCCGCTCTCTCAGTTCTCGTCCCGATACCTGGAAGTGAGAGATTGTTATTTTATAACGTCTTGGGATTCTATTCATGAATGAACCAGTTTAATGTTGTTATTTTAACAAACCACCCAGGACTTTTCCCCCCTTGCTGCAAGGCACAACACACCTTGTGACATCTCATCAGATACTGCCAAGGAAAAGTTGTCAGGAAACTGAAGTCTTTGAATTTGATAGATGATAAAACTCTTCCCAAAGGTCTTGATAAACAAACAAACAACTAGCGGTCATTCTGCTGATAAACAGACAAACAACTAGCGGTCATTCTGCTGATAAACAAACAAACAACTAGCGGTTATTCTGCTGATAAACAAACAAACAACTAGCGGTCATTCTGCTGATAAACAAACAAACAACTAGCGGTCATTCTGCTGATAAACAAACAACTAGCGGTCATTCTGCTGATAAACAAACAAACAACTAGCGGTCATTCTGCTGATAAACAAACAAACAACTAGCGGTCATTCTGCTGATAAACAAACAACTAGCGGTCATTCTGCTGATAAACAAACAAACAACTAGCGGTCATTCTGCTGATAAACAAACAAACAACTAGCGGTCATTCTGCTGATAAACAAACAACTAGCGGTCATTCTGCTGATAAACAAACAACTAGCGGTCATTCTGCTGATAAACAAACAAACAACTAGCGGTCATTCTGCTGATAAACAAACAAACAACTAGCGGTCATTCTGCTGATAAACAAACACACAACTAGCGGTCATTCTGCTGATAAACAAACAAACAACTAGCGGTCATTCTGCTGATAAACAAACAAACAACTAGCGGTCATTCTGCTGATAAACAAACAAACAACTAGCGGTCATTCTGCTGATAAACAAACAACTAGCGGTCATTCTGCTGATGAACAAACAAACAACTAGCGGTCATTCTGCTGATGAACAAACAAACAACTAGCGGTCATTCTGCTGATAAACAAACAAACAACTAGCGGTCATTCTGCTGATAAACAAACAAACAACTAGCGGTCATTCTGCTGATAAACAAACAACTAGCGGTCATTCTGCTGATAAACAAACAAACAACTAGCGGTCATTCTGCTGATAAACAAACAAACAACTAGCGGTCATTCTGCTGATAAACAAACAACTAGCGGTCATTCTGCTGATAAACAAACAAACAACTAGCGGTCATTCTGCTGATGAACAAACAAACAACTAGCGGTCATTCTGCTGATAAACAAACAACTAGCGGTCATTCTGCTGATAAACAAACAAACAACTAGCGGTCATTCTGCTGATAAACAAACAAACAACTAGCGGTCATTCTGCTGATAAACAAACAAACAACTAGCGGTCATTCTGCTGATAAACAAACAAACAACTAGCGGTCATTCTGCTGATAAACAAACACACAACTAGCGGTCATTCTGCTGATAAACAAACACACAACTAGCGGTCATTCTGCTGATAAACAAACAAACAACTAGCGGTCATTCTGCTGATAAACAAACAAACAACTAGCGGTCATTCTGCTGATAAACAAACAAACAACTAGCGGTCATTCTGCTGATAAACAAACAACTAGCGGTCATTCTGCTGATAAACAAACAAACAACTAGCGGTCATTCTGCTGATAAACAAACAAACAACTAGCGGTCATTCTGCTGATAAACAAACAAACAACTAGCGGTCATTCTGCTGATAAACAAACAACTAGCGGTCATTCTGCTGATAAACAAACAACTAGCGGTCATTCTGCTGATAAACAAACAAACAACTAGCGGTCATTCTGCTGATGAACAAACAACTAGCGGTCATTCTGCTGATGAACAAACAAACAACTAGCGTTCACATCACCGCTGCAGACAGGCTGTATCACACATAGGGCTCTGGTCAATAGGACTATATAGGGAATAGGGCTCTGGTCAACAGGACTATATAGGGAATAGGGCTCTGGTCAACAGGACTATATAGGGAATAGGGCTCTGGTCAACAGGACTATATAGGGAATAGGGCTCTGGTCAACAGGACTATATAGGGAATAGGGCTCTGGTCAATAGGACTATATAGGGAATAGGGCTCTGGTCAACAGGACTATATAGGGAATAGGGCTCTGGTCAACAGGACTATATAGGGAATAGGGCTCTGGTCAACAGGACTATATAGGGAATAGGGCTCTGGTCAACAGGACTATATAGGGAATAGGGCTCTGGTCAACAGGACTATATAGGGAATAGGGCTCTGGTCAATAGGACTATATAGGGAATAGGGCTCTGGTCAACAGGACTATATAGGGAATAGGGCTCTGGTCAACAGGACTATATAGGGAACAGGAACAGGAGAGGGTCAGACAGGAGTCGGTGATTTGCTGGCCGGTGTAACTCCTTCACAGACATCCAACCGCCTCGCTCCAACCGCCTCGCTCCAACCGCCTCGCTCTGCGTTCAGCTCTGCCCCATAATCTCCGTCCCGTCTCTCCACACCTGCCTTTTCAACAAGAATCACAAATTACACCATCCAATCAAACGGCTCCGCCTCGGCCCAGTTCAAGACAAACATGTGGTCATCTCAGACAGCTGTGTGATTCAGGATCAGAAATCAGCCAATCAGACCGGTCTGCAGAGGAGTGTCGATCTCCGGTGAAGTAATTGCATCGGGGCTGCGGTTCCCTCAGAGCGGCATCCTGTATGTAACAGAATAGTGCTGGGAGACGGAGAGAGAGGACAGGGGTAAAAAGCAGACAAACCATTTGGCCTCAGAACCAGGAGCTATTTCCTCTTCCTGTAATTACCTTCCTTCTATTAGCATTCCTCCTGTTGTCGTTCTCTAAGGGATTCACAGAACTGAAAGGTTCTGAGCCACGCTGCCTCCTGACAGAACATCACCACCAGCCCCCTGAGCCACGCTGCCTGCAGACAGAACATCACCACCAGCCCCCTGAGCCACGCTGCCTCCTGACAGAACATCACCACCAGCCCCCTGAGCCACGCTGCCTCCTGACAGAACATCACCACCAGCCCCCCGAGCCACGCTGCCTCCTGACAGAACATCACCACCAGCCCCCTGAGCCACGCTGCCTTCTGGCAGAACATCACCACCAGCCCCCTGAGCCACGCTGCCTCCTGACAGAACATCACCACCAGCCCCCTGAGCCACGCTGCCTCCTGACAGAACATCACCACCAGCCCCCTGAGCCACGCTGCCTCCTGACAGAACATCACCACCAGCCCCCTGAGCAACACTGCCTCCTGACAGCACATCACCACCAGCCCCCTGAGCCACGCTGCCTCCTGGCAGAACATCACCACCAGCCCCCTGAGCCACGCTGCCTCCTGACAGAACATCACCACCAGCCCCCTGAGCCACGCCTACAGGCAGAGGAAACAAAGACCTCAGGACGACTAAAGACAGAGAGACAGTGCTGACCATCAGCCAGACAGATAGACAGAGCTGACCATCAGCCAGACAGATAGACAGAGCTGACCATCAGCCAGTCAGATAGACAGAGCTGACCATCAGCCAGACAGAGAGACAGAGCTGACCATCAGCCAGACAGAGAGACAGAGCTGACCATCAGCCAGACAGAGAGACAGATCTGACCATCAGCCAGACAGAGAGACAGATCTGACCATCAGCCAGACAGAGAGACAGAGCTGACCATGAGCCAGACAGAGAGACAGAGCTGACCATCAACCAGACAGAGAGACAGAGCTGACCATCAGCCAGACAGAGAGACAGAGCTGACCATCAGCCAGACAGAGAGACAGAGCTGACCATCAGCCAGACAGAGCGACAGAGCTGACCATCAGCCAGACAGAGAGACAGAGCGGACCATCAGCCAGACAGAGAGGACCATCAGCCAGACAGAGAGACAGAGCTGACCATCAGCCAGACAGAGAGACAGAGCTGACCATCAGCCAGACAGAGAGACAGAGCTGACCATCAGCCAGACAGAGAGACAGAGCTGACCATCAGCCAGACAGAGAGACAGAGCTGACCATCAGCCAGACAGAGAGACAGAGCTGACCATCAGCCAGACAGAGAGACAGAGCTTACCATCAGCCAGATAGATAGACAGAGCTGACCATCAGCCAGACAGAGAGACAGAGCTGATCATCAGCTAGACAGAGAGACAGAGCTGACCATCAGCCAGACAGAGAGACAGAGCTGACCATCAGCCAGACAGAGAGACAGAGCTTACCATCAGCCAGATAGATAGACAGAGCTGACCATCAGCCAGACAGAGAGACAGAGCTGATCATCAGCTAGACAGAGAGACAGAGCTGACCATCAGCCAGACAGAGAGACAGAGCTGACCATCAGCCAGACAGACAGACAGCTAAACATCCACCTCTCCTATAGGCTGACCATCAGCCAGACAGAGGACAGCTAAACATCCACCTCTCCTATAGGCTGACCATCAGCCAGACAGACAGATAGAGCTGACCATCAGCCAGACAGACAGACAGCTAAACATCCACCTATCCTATAGGCTGACCATCAGCCAGACAGACAGACAGCTAAACGTCCACCTCTCCTATAGGCTGACCATCAGCCAGACAGAGGACAGCTAAACATCCACCTCTCCTATAGGCTGACCATCAGCCAGACAGACAGACAGAGCTGACCATCAGCCAGACAGACAGACAGAGCTGACCATCAGCCAGACAGAGAGACAGAGCTGACCATCAGCCAGACAGAGAGACAGAGCTGACCATCAGCCAGACAGAGGACAGCTAAACATCCACCTCTCCTATAGGCTGACCATCAGCCAGACAGACAGCTAAACATCCACCTCTCCTATAGGCTGACCATCAGACAGACAGCTAAACATCCACCTCTCCTATAGGCTGACCATCAGCCAGACAGACAGCTAAACATCCACCTCTCCTATAGGCTGAGCCTTTACAGGAACCATCAGCCAGACAGAGAGACAGAGCGGACCATCAGCCAGACAGAGAGGACCATCAGCCAGACAGAGAGACAGAGCTGACCATCAGCCAGACAGAGAGACAGAGCTGACCATCAGCCAGACAGAGAGACAGAGCTGACCATCAGCCAGACAGAGAGACAGAGCTGACCATCAGCCAGACAGAGAGACAGAGCTGACCATCAGCCAGACAGAGAGACAGAGCTGACCATCAGCCAGACAGAGAGACAGAGCTGACCATCAGCCAGACAGAGAGACAGAGCTTACCATCAGCCAGATAGATAGACAGAGCTGACCATCAGCCAGACAGAGAGACAGAGCTGATCATCAGCTAGACAGAGAGACAGAGCTGACCATCAGCCAGACAGAGAGACAGAGCTGACCATCAGCCAGACAGACAGACAGCTAAACATCCACCTCTCCTATAGGCTGACCATCAGCCAGACAGAGGACTGCTAAACATCCACCTCTCCTATAGGCTGACCATCAGCCAGACAGACAGATAGAGCTGACCATCAGCCAGACAGACAGACAGCTAAACATCCACCTATCCTATAGGCTGACCATCAGCCAGACAGACAGACAGCTAAACGTCCACCTCTCCTATAGGCTGACCATCAGCCAGACAGAGGACAGCTAAACATCCACCTCTCCTATAGGCTGACCATCAGCCAGACAGACAGACAGAGCTGACCATCAGCCAGACAGACAGACAGAGCTGACCATCAGCCAGACAGAGAGACAGAGCTGACCATCAGCCAGACAGAGAGACAGAGCTGACCATCAGCCAGACAGAGGACAGCTAAACATCCACCTCTCCTATAGGCTGACCATCAGCCAGACAGACAGCTAAACATCCACCTCTCCTATAGGCTGACCATCAGACAGACAGCTAAACATCCACCTCTCCTATAGGCTGACCATCAGCCAGACAGACAGACAGCTAAACATCCACCTCTCCTATAGGCTGAGCCTTTACAGGAACCTGTCTGAAAGTGGATACGTCCCCCCAGGGACAATTCAAAGAGTCGAAGCAGAAAAACACGTGAAAATGACTAAAACATGTAAAATAAACCACAAAGTATTTTCATTTTCTCCAAAGTGGGTTTAGTCATTATAATTATGTTAACAGACCACTACGTTGTGCAGAGTGTTTAATCGTAGGTCTGGTCTCTCGTTGGGAAGAAAAACAAAGCTCTCGGCGGCCAGCCGATGTGATTACCCTGATTCATATCTTTAATAAAGGCTCACCGCTGTAATGAGGTCATAAATCATCCTTCACTCTGAATATAATCATGAATAATCCTCTACCACAGTAACTATAGTCTGGAGGAGAGCTGTTATCTATAGTAGAGTAGAGGGGGTCTGGAGGAGAGCTGTTATCTATAGTAGAGTAGAGGGGGTCTGGAGGAGAGCTGTTATCTATAGTAGAGGGGGTCTGGAGGAGAGCTGTTATCTATAGTAGAGTAGAGGGGGTCTGGAGGAGAGCTGCTATCTATAGTAGAGGGGGTCTGGAGGAGAGCTGTTATCTATAGTAGAGTAGAGGGGGTCTGGAGGAGAGCTGCTATCTATAGTAGAGGGGGTCTGGAGGAGAGCTGTTATCTATAGTAGAGTAGAGGGGTTCTGGAGGAAAGCTGCTATCTATAGTAGAGGGGGTCTGGAGGAGAGCTGTTATCTATAGTAGAGTAGAGGGGGTCTGGAGGAGAGCTGTTATCTATAGTAGAGTAGAGGGGGTCTGGAGGAGAGCTGTTATCTATAGTAGAGGGGGTCTGGAGGAGAGCTGTTATCTATAGTAGAGTAGAGGGGGTCTGGAGGAGAGCTGCTATCTATAGTAGAGGGGGTCTGGAGGAGAGCTGTTATCTATAGTAGAGTAGAGGGGGTCTGGAGGAGAGCTGCTATCTATAGTAGAGGGGGTCTGGAGGAGAGCTGTTATCTATAGTAGAGTAGAGGGGTTCTGGAGGAAAGCTGCTATCTATAGTAGAGGGGGTCTGGAGGAGAGCTGTTATCTATAGTAGAGTAGAGGGGGTCTGGAGGAGAGCTGCTATCTATAGTAGAGGGGGTCTGGAGGAGAGCTGTTATCTATAGTAGAGTAGAGGGGGTCTGGAGGAGAGCTGTTATCTATAGTGGAGTAGAGGGGGTCTGGAGGAGAGCTGTTATCTATAGTAGAGGGGGTCTGGAGGAGAGCTGTTATCTATAGTAGAGTAGAGGGGGTCTGGAGGAGAGCTGTTATCTATAGTAGAGTAGAGGGGGTCTGGAGGAGAGCTGTTATCTATTGTAGAGTAGAGGGGGTCTGGAGGAGAGCTGTTATCTATAGTAGAGTAGAGGGGTCTGGTGGTTGAAGGACTCCCTGGGCCAGGAATAGACCTTCCATTCAGTACAGAAATAGCCAGCTATCTAGACATCAGTGGTGGGGTCTAGGACCTGGCTGAGTGGTGGGGTCTAGGACCTGGCTGAGTGGTGGGGTCTAGGACCTGGCTAAGTGGTGGGGTCTAGGACCTGGCTGAGTGGTGGGGTCTAGGACCTGGCTGAGTGGTGGGGTCTAGGACCTGGCTGAGTGGTGAGGTCTAGGACCTGGCTGAGTGGTGGGGTCTAGGACCTGGCTGAGTGGTGTGGTCTAGGACATGGCTGAGTGGTGGGGTCTAGGACCTGGCTGAGTGGTGTGTGAATCGTTTACATCTTCAGGTACAGGAGGTTGCTCCCTGGCTGAAGGTCTGCACAGAGAACAGCAGAGTACCGCAGGGTCTTGAGGAAAGTGTTGAGGACTGGGTTGGGGAGGCAAAACTTTCCTGTCTAATTCAGAGACCTACAGAAGATATTCAGAGACCTACAGAAGATATCCAGAGACCTACAACAGATATCCAGAGACCTACAGAAGATATCCAGAGACCTAGAGAAGATATCCAGAGACCTACAACAGATATCCAGAGACCTACAACAGATATCCAGAGACCTACAACAGATATCCAGAGACCTACAATAGATATCCAGAGACCTACAAAAGATATCCAGAGACCTACAGAAGATATCCAGAGACCTACAAATATATCCAGAGACCTACAGAAGATATCCAAAGAACTACAGAAGATCTCCAGAGACCTACAGAAGATATCCAGAGACCTACAACAGATATCCAAAGACCTACAGAAGATATCCAGAGACCTGCAGAAGATATCCAGAGACCTACAGAAGATATCCAGAGACCTACAGAAGATATCCAGAGACCTACAGAAGATATCCAGAGAACTACAACAGATATCCAGAGACCTACAGAAGATATCCAGAGACCTGCAGAAGATATCCAGAGACCTGCAGAAGATATCCAGAGACCTACAGAAGATATCCAGAGACCTACAGAAGATATCCAGAGACCTACAGAAGATACCCAGAGACCTACAACAGATATCCAGAGACCAACAACAGATATCCAGAGACCTACAGAAGATATCCAGAGACCTACAACAGATATCCAGAGACCTACAGAAGATATCCAGAGACCTACAACAGATATCCAGAGACCTACAACAGATATCCAGAGACATACAGAAGATATCCAGAGACCTACAACAGATATCCAGAGACCTACAACAGATATCCAAAGAACTACAGAAGATATCCAGAGACCAACAGAAGATATCCAGAGACCTACAGAAGATATCCAGAGACCTACAGAAGATATCCAGAGACCTACAACAGATATCCAGAGACCTACAGAAGATATCCAGAGACCTACAACAGATATCCAGAGACCTACAACAGATATCCAAAGAACTACAGAAGATATCCAGAGACTTGCAGAAGATATCCAGAGACCTACAGAAGATATCCAGAGACCTACAGAAGATATCCAGAGACCTACAGAAGATACCCAGAGACCTACAACAGATATCCAGAGACCAACAACAGATATCCAGAGACCTACAGAAGATATCCAGAGACCTACAACAGATATCCAGAGACCTACAGAAGATATCCAGAGACCTACAACAGATATCCAGAGACCTACAACAGATATCCAGAGACCTACAGAAGATATCCAGAGACCTACAACAGATATCCAGAGACCTACAACAGATATCCAAAGAACTACAGAAGATATCCAGAGACCAACAGAAGATATCCAGAGACCTACAGAAGATATCCAGAGACCTACAACAGATATCCAGAGACCTACAACAGATATCCAGAGACCTACAGAAGATATCCAGAGAACTACAACAGATATCCAGAGACCTACAGAAGATATCCAGAGACCTGCAGAAGATATCCAGAGACCTGCAGAAGATATCCAGAGACCTACAGAAGATATCCAGAGACCTACAGAAGATATCCAGAGACCTACAGAAGATACCCAGAGACCTACAACAGATATCCAGAGACCAACAACAGATATCCAGAGACCTACAGAAGATATCCAGAGACCTACAACAGATATCCAGAGACCTACAGAAGATATCCAGAGACCTACAACAGATATCCAGAGACCTACAACAGATATCCAGAGACCTACAGAAGATATCCAGAGACCTACAACAGATATCCAGAGACCTACAACAGATATCCAAAGAACTACAGAAGATATCCAGAGACCAACAGAAGATATACAGAGACCTACAGAAGATATCCAGAGACCTACAGAAGATATCCAGAGACCTACAACAGATATCCAGAGACCTACAGAAGATATCCAGAGACCTACAACAGATATCCAGAGAACAGATATCCAGAGACCTACAGAAGATATCCAGAGACCTACAACAGATATCCAGAGACCTACAACAGATATCCAAAGAACTACAGAAGATATCCAGAGACCTACAGAAGATATCCAGAGACCTACAACAGATATCCAGAGACCTACAGAAGATATCCAGAGACCTACAGAAGATATCCAGAGACCTACAACAGATATCCAGAGACCTACAACAGATATCCAGAGACCTCAGTACCGTTTCTTGCTCATAATTCACTGTGTACTCGGAGCACAAAACAACGTGCTTAAACTGCCTCTCAGATTTCATCTCTCCAGCATCACAGCTGGATCTGGTAGTGGTTCAGTCAGGCATGTAAACCCACCATGACCTCATCATGACCCCACCATGACCTCATCTTGACACCACCATGAACCCACCGTGACCTCATCATGACCCCACCATGACCTCATCATGACCCCACCATGACCTCATCATGACCCCACCATGAACTCAACGTGACCCCACCATGACCACATCATGACTACACCATGACCACATCATTACCCTACCATGAACCCACCCTGACCTCATCATGACCTCACCATGACCTCATCATGACCCCACCATGACCTCATCATGACCCCACCATGAACTCAACGTGACCCCACCATGACCACATCATGACCACACCATGATCTCATCATGACCCCACCATGAAACCACCGTGACCTCACCATGACCCCACCATGAACCCACCATGACCTCATCATGACCCCACCATGATCTCATCATGACCACATCATGCTCTCTGGGTGGATATGTGTGCCATAGAACCCACTGCTCTGTGGGTGGCTGAGAGCACTCTGGGAGTTTACTGTCTGTGATAATCCTAGCTGTGAATTATCGTCATCGTCCCCAGTCCCTCGATGCACGTTGCTCTGTTATATTCTACCACAGGGTTTGTGATCGATGTCTGTTCAGACTAACTGACTGCTTCCTGCTCTTCTCTCAGAACAACACATTAGCATCAATGCCTAGTCACGAAGAACCTTCAGAGAGGCCTAATCATGGAGAACCTTCAGAGAGGCCTAGTCAAGGAGAACCTTCAGAGAGGCCTAGTCATGGAGAACCTTCAGAGAGACCTAGTCACGGAGAACCTTCAGAGAGGCCTAGTCAAGGAGAACCTTCAGAGAGGCCTATTCAAGGAGAACCTTCAGAGAGGCCTAGTCAAGGAGAACCTTCAGAGAGGCCTAGTCAAGGAGAACCTTCAGAGAGGACTAGTCATGGAGTTCCTTCAGAGAGAGATCAGTGATCCAGGACCTTCAGAGAGAGATCAGTGATAGAGGACCTTCAGAGAGAGATCAGTGATAGAGGACCTTCAGAGAGAGATCAGTGATAGAGGACCTTCAGAGAGAGATCAGTGATAGAGGACCTTCAGAGAGAGATCAGTGATCCAGGACCTTCAGAGAGAGATCAGTGATAGAGGACCTTCAGAGAGAGATCAGTGATAGAGGACCTTCAGAGAGAGATCAGTGATCGAGGATCTTCAGAGAGAGATCAGTGATCAAGGACCTTCAGAGAGAGATCAGTGATCGAGGACCTTCAGAGAGAGATCAGTGATCGAGGACCTTCAGAGAGAGATCAGTGATCGAGGACCTTCAGAGAGAGATCAGTGACCGAGGACCTTCAGAGAGAGATCAGTGATCGAGGACCTTCAGAGAGAGATCAGTGATAGAGGACTGTAAAGTAACAAGTTACTGATCCATGTACTCATAGTATACAGCTCCATTTTATTTATCTGAGCAGACCATCAGACCAGCAGACCATCAGACCAGCAGACCAGCAGACCAGCAGACCAGCAGACCATCAGACCGTTAGACCGTTAGACCATCAGACCGTCAGACCGTTAGACCGTTAGACCAGCAGAGCAGAAGACTGTCAGTCCATCAGACCATCAGACCAGCAGACCAGCAGACCAGCAGACCATCAGACCAGCAGACCAGCAGACCAGCAGACCAGCAGATCAGCAGACCAGCAGACCAGCAGACCATCAGACCGTCAGACCAGCAGACCGTCAGACCGTCAGACCGTCAGACCAGCAGACCGTCAGACCGTCAGACCATCAGACCAGCAGACCAGCAGACCCAGTCCCTACAAAATAATGGCTTAAAAACTGGAAATCAAATCCATCGTTGAATCAAATTAATTATTCTCTAAATATGGAACTAAATTGGGCTGCAGAGAGATGCAGAACAGTGCAGGTAGAAGTTATACATCATGAACCTGTGGAACCTGTGGGTCTGAGAGGTCAGAGGATGGGTGAGGTTACTGTGGGAACCTGTGGGTCTGAGAGGTCAGAGGATGGGTGAGGTTACCGTGGGAACCTGTGGGTCTGAGAGGTCATGGGATGGCTGCGGTTACCATGGGAACATGTGGGTCTGAGAGGTCAGAGGATGGATGAGATTACCATGGGAACATGTGGGTCTGAGAGGTCAGAGGATGGGTAAGGTTACCGTGGGAACCTGTGGGTCTGAGAGGTCATGGGATGGCTGAGGTTACCATGGGAACATGTGGGTCGGAGAGGTCAGAGGATGGATGAGGTTACCATGGGAACGTGGGAAGGGTTCTTCCTGGAACCCAAAAGGGTTGTTCAAAGGGTTCTCCTATGGGAACAGCCGAAAAACCCTTTTCGGTTCTAGATAGCACCTGTTTTCCAAGAGTGTAGTCTAAGCCACAAGGCTAAACACACTTTTCCCCGGGCCGAGCCACAAAAGCCTGCTGTTCACCTCTCCCCTGACCAACATGAACCCCCTTCATGTTTGGAAAATACCCCTGTGGTCCAAAACACACAGCTAGCCTCAGTGCTGAAATAAATCTACATTTCCTATAGCCATTTTCTACATTCAGCCCTGATGGATGAGTCATCAGTTACTATTTCAAAAGGCCTTTCAGGACCTGTGGGACACGACACCGGGTCCTGTTCTCTCCTGTTACATGACACCGGGTCCTGTACTCTCCTGTTACATGACACCGGGTCCTGTACTCTCCTGTTGTACAACACCGGGTCCTGTTCTCTCCTGTTACAGGACACCGGGTCCTGTTCTCTCCTGTTACATGACACCGGGTCCTGTTCTCTCCTGTTACATGACACCGGGTCCTGTTCTCTCCTGTTACATGACACCGGGTCCTGTTCTCTCCTGTTACATGACACCGGGTCCTGTACTCTCCTGTTGTACAACACCGGGTCCTGTTCTCTCCTGTTACAGGACACCGGGTCCTGTTCTCTCCTGTTACATGACACTGGGTCCTGTTCTCTCCTGTTACATGACACAGGGTCCTGTTCTCTCCTGTTACATGACACCGGGTCCTGTTCTCTCCTGTTACAGGACAACGGGTCCTGTTCTCTCCTGTTACATGAAAACCGGGTCCTGTTCTCTCCTTTTACATGACACCGGGTCCTGTTCTCTCCTGTTACAGGACACCGGGTCCTGTACTCTCCTGTTATACAACACCGGGTCCTGTTCTCTCCTGTTACAGGACACCGGGTCCTGTTCTCTCCTGTTACATGACACCGGGTCCTGTTCTCTCCTGTTACATGACACCGGGTCCTGTTCTCTCCTGTTACATGACACCGTCCTGTTCTCTCCTGTTACATGACACCGGGTCCTGTTCTCTCCTGTTACATGACACCGGGTCCTGTTCTCTCCTGTTACATGACACCGGGTCCTGTTCTCTCCTGTTACATGACACCGGGTCCTGTTCTCTCCTGTTACAGGACACCGGGTCCTGTTCTCTCCTGTTACAGGACACCGGGTCCTGTTCTCTCCTGTTATAGGACACCTGGTCCTGTTCTCTCCTGTTACATGACAACGGGTCCTGTTCTCTCCTGTTACAGGACAACTGGTCCTGTTCTCTCCTGTTATGCGACACCGGGTCGTGTTCTCTCCTGTTACAGGACACCGGGTCCTGTTCTCTCCTGTTATACAACACCGGGTCCTGTTCTCTCCTGTTATACAAAACCGGGTCCTGTTCTCTCCTGTTACAGGACACCGGGTCCTGTTCTCTCCTGTTACATGACACCGGGTCCTGTACTCTCCTGTTATACAACACCGGGTCCTGTTCTCTCCTGTTACATGACACCAGGTCCTGTTCTCTCCTGTTGCATGACACCGGGTCCTGTTCTCTCCCGTTACAGGACACCGGGTCCTGTTCTCTCCTGTAACAGGACACCGGGTCCTGTTCTCTCCTGTTACATGACACCGGGTCCTGTTCTCTCCTGTTACAGGACACCGGGTCCTGTTCTCTCCTGTTACAGGACACCGGGTCCTGTTCTCTCCTGTTACAGGACACCGGGTCCTGTTCTCTCCTGTTACATGACACCGGGTCCTATTCTCTCCTGTTACAGGACACCGGGTCCTGTTCTCTCCTGTTACAGGACACCGGGTCCTGTTCTCTCCTGTTATACAACACCGGGTCCTGTTCTCTCCTGTTACATGACACCAGGTCCTGTTCTCTCCTGTTACAGGACACCGGGTCCTGTACTCTCCTGTTACAGGACACCGGGTCCTATTCTCTCCTGTTACAGGACACCGGTTCCTGTTCTCTCCTGTTACAGGACACCGGGTCCTGTTCTCTCCTGTTACAGGACACCGGGTCCTGTTCTCTCCTGTTACATGACACCGGGTCCTGTTCTCTCCTGTTACAGGACACCGGGTCCTGTTCTCTCCTGTTACATGACACCGGGTCATGTTCTCTCCTGTTACATGACACCGGGTCCTGTTCTCTCCTGTTACAGGACACCGGGTCCTGTTCTCTCCTGTTACAGGACACCGGGTCCTGTTCTCTCCTGTTACATGACACCGGGTCCTGTTCTCTCCTGTTACATGACACCGGGTCCTGTTCTCTCCTGTTACATGACACCGGGTCCTGTTCTCTCCTGTTACAGGACACCGGGTCCTGTTCTCTCCTGTTACAGGACACCGGGTCCTGTTCTCTCCTGTTATAGGACACCTGGTCCTGTTCTCTCCTGTTACATGACAACGGGTCCTGTTCTCTCCTGTTACAGGACAACTGGTCCTGTTCTCTCCTGTTATGCGACACCGGGTCGTGTTCTCTCCTGTTACACGACACCGGGTCCTGTTCTCTCCTGTTATACAACACCGGGTCCTGTTCTCTCCTGTTATACAAAACCGGGTCCTGTTCTCTCCTGTTACAGGACACCGGGTCCTGTTCTCTCCTGTTACATGACACCGGGTCCTGTTCTCTCCTGTTACATGACACCGGGTCCTGTTCTCTCCTGTTACATGACACCGGGTCCTGTTCTCTCCTGTTACATGACACCGGGTCCTGTTCTCTCCTGTTACATGACACCGGGTCCTGTTCTCTCCTGTTACATGACACCGGGTCCTGTTCTCTCCTGTTACATGACACCGGGTCCTGTTCTCTCCTGTTACATGACACCGGGTCCTGTTCTCTCCTGTTACATGACACCGGGTCCTGTTCTCTCCTGTTACATGACACCGGGTCCTGTTCTCTCCTGTTACATGACACCGGGTCCTGTTCTCTCCTGTTACATGACACCGGGTCCTGTTCTCTCCTGTTACAGGACACCGGGTCCTGTTCTCTCCTGTTATAGGACACCTGGTCCTGTTCTCTCCTGTTACATGACAACGGGTCCTGTTCTCTCCTGTTACAGGACAACTGGTCCTGTTCTCTCCTGTTATGCGACACCGGGTCGTGTTCTCTCCTGTTACAGGACACCGGGTCCTGTTCTCTCCTGTTATACAACACCGGGTCCTGTTCTCTCCTGTTATACAAAACCGGGTCCTGTTCTCTCCTGTTACAGGACACCGGGTCCTGTTCTCTCCTGTTACATGACACCGGGTCCTGTACTCTCCTGTTATACAACACCGGGTCCTGTTCTCTCCTGTTACATGACACCAGGTCCTGTTCTCTCCTGTTGCATGACACCGGGTCCTGTTCTCTCCCGTTACAGGACACCGGGTCCTGTTCTCTCCTGTTACAGGACACCGGGTCCTGTTCTCTCCTGTTACATGACACCGGGTCCTGTTCTCTCCTGTTACAGGACACCGGGTCCTGTTCTCTCCTGTTACAGGACACCGGGTCCTGTTCTCTCCTGTTACAGGACACCGGGTCCTGTTCTCTCCTGTTACATGACACCGGGTCCTATTCTCTCCTGTTACAGGACACCGGGTCCTGTTCTCTCCTGTTACAGGACACCGGGTCCTGTTCTCTCCTGTTATACAACACCGGGTCCTGTTCTCTCCTGTTACATGACACCAGGTCCTGTTCTCTCCTGTTACAGGACACCGGGTCCTGTACTCTCCTGTTACAGGACACCGGGTCCTATTCTCTCCTGTTACAGGACACCGGTTCCTGTTCTCTCCTGTTACAGGACACCGGGTCCTGTTCTCTCCTGTTACAGGACACCGGGTCCTGTTCTCTCCTGTTACAGGACACCGGGTCCTGTTCTCTCCTGTTACAGGACACCGGGTCCTGTTCTCTCCTGTTACATGACACCGGGTCATGTTCTCTCCTGTTACATGACACCGGGTCCTGTTCTCTCCTGTTACAGGACACCGGGTCCTGTTCTCTCCTGTTACAGGACACCGGGTCCTGTTCTCTCCTGTTACATGACACCGGGTCCTGTTCTCTCCTGTTACAGGACACCGGGTCCTGTTCTCTCCTGTTACATGACACCGGGTCCTGTTCTCTCCTGTTACAGGACACCGGGTCCTGTTCCTGTTCTCTCCTGTTACAGGACACCGGTTCCTGTTCTCTCCTGTTACAGGACACCGGGTCCTGTTCTCTCCTGTTACAGGACACCGGGTCCTGTTCTCTCCTGTTACAGGACACCGGGTCCTGTTCTCTCCTGTTACAGGACACCGGGTCCTGTTCTCTCCTGTTACAGGACACCGGGTCCTGTTCTCTCCTGTTACAGGACACCGGGTCCTGTTCTCTCCTGTTACAGGACACCGGGTCCTGTTCTCTCCTGTTACATGACACCGGGTCCTGTTCTCTCCTGTTACAGGACACCGGGTCCTGTTCTCTCCTGTTACAGGACACCGGGTCCTGTTCTCTCCTGTTACATGACACCGGGTCCTGTTCTCTCCTGTTACATGACACCGGGTCCTGTTCTCTCCTGTTACATGACACCGGGTCCTGTTCTCTCCTGTTACAGGACACCGGGTCCTGTTCTCTCCTGTTACAGGACACCGGGTCCTGTTCTCTCCTGTTATAGGACACCTGGTCCTGTTCTCTCCTGTTACATGACAACGGGTCCTGTTCTCTCCTGTTACAGGACAACTGGTCCTGTTCTCTCCTGTTATGCGACACCGGGTCGTGTTCTCTCCTGTTACACGACACCGGGTCCTGTTCTCTCCTGTTATACAACACCGGGTCCTGTTCTCTCCTGTTATACAAAACCGGGTCCTGTTCTCTCCTGTTACAGGACACCGGGTCCTGTTCTCTCCTGTTACATGACACCGGGTCCTGTTCTCTCCTGTTACATGACACCAGGTCCTGTTCTCTCCTGTTGCATGACACCGGGTCCTGTTCTCTCCCGTTACAGGACACCGGGTCCTGTTCTCTCCTGTTACAGGACACCGGGTCCTGTTCTCTCCTGTTACATGACACCGGGTCCTGTTCTCTCCTGTTACAGGACACCGGGTCCTGTTCTCTCCTGTTACAGGACACCGGGTCCTGTTCTCTCCTGTTACATGACACCGGGTCCTGTTCTCTCCTGTTACAGGACACCGGGTCCTGTTCTCTCCTGTTACAGGACACCGGGTCCTGTTCTCTCCTGTTATAGGACACCTGGTCCTGTTCTCTCCTGTTGCATGACACCGGGTCCTGTTCTCTCCCGTTACAGGACACCGGGTCCTGTTCTCTCCTGTTACAGGACACCGGGTCCTGTTCTCTCCTGTTACATGACACCGGGTCATGTTCTCTCCTGTTACAGGACACCGGGTCCTGTTCTCTCCTGTTACATGACACCGGGTCCTATTCTCTCCTGTTACAGGACACCGGGTCCTGTTCTCTCCTGTTACAGGACACCGGGTCCTGTTCTCTCCTGTTATACAACACCGGGTCCTGTTCTCTCCTGTTACATGACACCAGGTCCTGTTCTCTCCTGTTACAGGACACCGGGTCCTGTTCTCTCCTGTTACAGGACACCGGGTCCTGTTCTCTCCTGTTACATGACACCGGGTCCTGTTCTCTCCTGTTACAGGACACCGGGTCCTGTTCTCTCCTGTTACATGACACCGGGTCCTGTTCTCTCCTGTTACAGGACACCGGGTCCTGTTCTCTCCTGTTACAGGAGGTCTATTTAAAGTGACCCCCCCCCCCCCCCCCCAGTCTCCAACACACATCACCGTGGTCTATTTAAAGTGACCCCCCCCCCCCACCCAGGCTCTAACCCACTCTAAAGTGACCCCCCCCCCCTTTGGTTAAACAGTGAGTTGAGCCGTCCACTGACTGGCTGACCAAGTGGTAGCTCAGCGCACACACACACACACCATGTTACAATGAATGTCCCTGCCAGAGGAGGCTGAGGTGCGGTTGCTGCCCTGAGCAACAGAGACTTTATTGTGTTGAACTGACCGTGGGGCTCAAACTGGGAGGTTCCAGCCCTGAATGCTGATTGGCTGAAAGCCGTGTTACATCAGACCGTGCTATATCAGACCGTGGGAATGACAAAACATTAAACATTTATGTTGATAACCAGTTTATAATAGCAGTAATGCACCGCGGGGGGGTTGTGGTATACAGCCAATATATCGCGGCTAAGGGCTGTATCCAGGCACTCCGTGTTGAGTCGTGCTTAAGAACAGCCCTCAGCCATGGAATATATTAGCCATATACCACACCCCTTCTGGTCGTATTGCTTAAAAATACCATAGGAGAGAGACTGGCTCAAACATGACATAGACCACAGGAGAGAGACTGGCTCAAACATGACATAGACCATAGAGAGAGACTGGCTCAAACATGACATAGACCACAGGAGAGAGACTGGCTCAAACATGACATAGACCACAGGAGAGAGACTGGCTCAAACATGACATAGACCACAGGAGAGAGACTGGCTCAAACATGACATAGACTACAGGAGAGAGACTGGCTCAAACATGTATAGGAGAGAGACTGGCTCAAACATGACATAGGAGAGAGACTGGCTCAAACATGACATAGGAGAGAGACTGGCTCAAACATGACATAGACCACTGAAAAGAGACTGGCTCAAACATGAACAGGAGAGAGACTGGCTCAAACATGACATAGACCACAGGAGAGAGACTGGCTCAAACATGACATAGGAGAGAGACTGGCTCAAACATGACATAGGAGAGAGACTGGCTCAAACATGACATAGACCACAGGAGAGAGACAGGCTCAAACATGACATAGACCACAGGAGAGAGACTGGCTCAAACATGACATAGAACACAGGAGAGAGACTGTCTCAAACATGAATAGGAGATAGACTGGCTCAAACATGAATAGGAGAGAGACTGGCCCAAACATGACATAGACCATAGAAGAGAGACTGACTCAAACATGACATAGACCACAGGAGAGAGACTGGCTCAAACATGACATAGACCACAGGAGCGAGACTGGCTCAAACATTAATAGGAGAGAGACTGGCCCAAACATGAATAGGAGAGAGACTGGCCCAAACATGAATGGGAGAGAGGCTGACTCAAACATGACATAGACCACAGGAGAGAGACTGGCTCAAACATGACATAGACCACAGGAGAGAGACTGACTCAAACATGACATAGACCATAGGAGAGAGACTGGCTCAAACATGACATAGACCACAGGAGAGAGACTGGCTCAAACATGACATAGACCACAGGAGAGAGACTGGCTCAAACATGACATAGACCACAGGAGAGAGACTGGCTCAAACACGAATAGGAGAGAGACTGGCTCAAACATGAATAGGAGAGAGACTGGTTCGAACATGACATCGACCACAGGAGAGAGACTGGCTCAAACATGAATAGGAGAGAGACTGGCTCAAAACATGACATAGACCACAGGAGAGAGACTGGCTCAAACATGACATAGACCACAGGAGAGAGACTGGCTCAAACATGACATAGACCACAGGAGAGAGACTGGCTCAAACATGAATAGGAGAGAGACTGGCTCGAACATGACATAGGAGAGAGACTGGCTCAAACATGACATAGGAGAGAGACTGGCTCAAACATGAATAGGAGAGAGACTGGCTCAAACATGAATAGGAGAGAGACTGGCTCAAACATGAATAGGAGAGAGACTGGCTCAAACATGACATCGACCACAGGAGAGACTGGCTCAAACATGATAAGGAGAGAGACTGGCTCAAACATGAATCGGATAGAGACTGGCTCAAACATGAATAGGATTGAGACTGGCTCAAACATGACATAGATCACAGGAGAGAGACTGGCTCAAACATGAATAGGAGAGAGACTGGCTCAAACATGACATAGGAGAGAGACTGGCTCAAACATGAATAGGAGAGAGACTGGCTCAAACATGAATAGGAGAGAGACTGGCTCAAACATGAATAGGAGAGAGACTGGCTCAAACATGAATAGGATAGAGACTGGCTCAAACATGACATTGACCACAGGAGAGAGACTGGCTCAAAAATGATAAGGAGAGAGACTGGCTCAAACATGAATCGGATAGAGACTGGCTCAAACATGAATAGGATAGAGACTGGCTCAAACATGAATAGGAGAGAGACTGGCTCAAACATGAATAGGAGAGAGACTGGCTCAAACATGAATAGGATAGAGACTGGCTCAAACATGACATCGACCACAGGAGAGAGACTGGCTCAAACATGATAAGGAGAGAGACTGGCTCAAACATGAATCGGATAGAGACTGGCTCAAACATGACATCGACCACAGGAGAGAGACTGGCTCAAACATGATAAGGAGAGAGACTGGCTCAAACATGACATAGATCACAGGAGAGAGACTGGCTCAAACATGAATAGGAGAGAGACTGGCTCAAACATGAATAGGATAGAGACTGGCTCAAACATGAATAGGATAGAGACTGGCTCAAACATGAATAGGAGAGAGACTGGCCCAAACATGAATAGGAGAGAGACTGGCTAAAACATGAACAGGAGAGAGACTGGCTCAAACATGAACAGGAGAGAGACTGGCTCAAACATGAACAGGAGAGAGACTGGCCCAAACATGAATAGGAAAGAGACTGGCTCAAACATGAATAGGAGAGAGACTGGCCCAAACATGAATAGGAGAGAGACTGACTCAAACATGAATAGGAGAGAGACTGGCCCAAACATGAATAGGAGAGAGACTGGCTCAAACATGAACAGGAGATTGACTGGCTCAAACATGAATAGGAGAGAGACTGACTCAAACATGAATAGGAGAGAGACTGGCTCAAACATGACATAGGAGAGAGACTGGCTCAAACATGAACAGGAGAGAGACTGGCTCAAACATGAATAGGAGAGAGACTGGCCCAAACATGAATAGGAGAGAGACTGGCCCAAACATGAATAGGAGAGAGACTGACTCAAACATGAATAGGGGAGAGACTGGCCCAAACATGAATAGGAGAGAGACTGGCCCAAACATGAACAGGAGAGAGACTGGCTCAAACATGAACAGGAGAGAGACTGGCTCAAACATGACATAGACCACAGGAGAGAGACTGGCTCAAACATGAATAGGAGAGAGACTGACCCAAACATGAATAGGAGAGAGACTGGCTCAAACATGAACAGGAGATTGACTGGCCCAAACATGAATAGGAGAGAGACTGGCTCAAACATGAATAGGAGAGAGACTGGCTCAAACATGAACAGGAGATTGACTGGCCCAAACATGAATAGGAGAGAGACTGGCTCAAACATGAATAGGAGAGAGTGGAGAACAGCTTGACTAGAGCTTGTAGGTTTGCTGTCCAATTGAACATGTATTTTCCTGGTGGTATCTAGTGGTTCTCTACAGTTTTCTACTGTAAAACATATACTGGTAACATTTCTCTGTCTTCTTTGTAACTAAAAGGTCATTTCAACCATTCATGATTTGACAAAAGTTCTCATAAGTTTCCAATGATTTCTACTTTTGAAGTGACTAACATGTCCCGAAAGGTGAAAGCTGATCAGAGGAGAGTGTTAGGCTGGAGGTGACACATGGAGAGGCTGTTTTCAGAGGAATTCCCCTACTGGGAGTCCCGCAATAGGATGGACACGGCCTACCTACCAGGAATGACCGTTTTATGGATTCCCATGACGTTCCCATTCCAGTCAGACAAACTTCTGACTGGTGCGCCAGCTGTGACCTTGTTAACCTTTGACCTAACGACCCATACCTATACAGAGGATATACCTCCGTGTGTCCTCCTACCCCCTTAAGACGGGACAGACTGACCTCACAAAGATAAACAAACAAACGCTTCTCCAACCTCACAAAGAGATCAGACAAACGCTTCTCCAACCTCACAAAGAGATCAGACAAATGCGTGGGCAGAGAGCCGTAAAGAGAGGTCTCACGGTCTCTGACTGGCTGCTAACTGACTGAAGCCTCAACACGTAAAGACTCCTGTGTGGGAACCACTGTTTGGTCATGCAGACTGTGTTTAAATTATCAAAACTTGTCTTTACCCAAGGATCAATAACCTAAACTTGTCTCTACCCACAGATCAATGACCTAAATGTGTCTCTACCCACAGATCAATGACCTAAATGTGTCTATACCCACAGATCAATGACCTAAACTTGTCTATACCCACAGATCAATGACCTAAATGTGTCTATACCCACAGATCAATGACCTAAACTTGTCTATACCCACAGATCAATGACCTAAACGTGTCTATACCCACAGATCAATGACCTAAACATGTCTATACCCAATAATCAATGACCTCAACTCTGGCGGTACCGACTGACCCTTTCAAAGGGTGGGAAAGTCCTGACAGACAGCGAGCATGGACATGTAGAGGCAGAGAGGTTGAGATTTTATAGTTCCCTGTTCACTTCAAAATGCCCTGAAACCGATGAAAATATGATGCAACTCTACAGTTCAGAATTAATAAGGAAAACACTCTCAAAAACAGGGAGAGAAACTTCCAACAACAATATTTCAAATGCGGAGCAGGGAGCAGAGGAGCAGAGGAGCAGAGGAGCGGGGAGCAGGGGAGCAGATGGGCAGGGGGCAGGGAGCAGGGAGCAGAGGAGCAGAGGAGCAGGGGGCAGGGAGCAGGGGGCAGGGAGCAGAGAGCAGAGGAGCAGGGGAGCAGGGAGCAGGGAGCAGAGGAGCAGGGGAGCAGGGAGCAGAGGAGCAGAGGAGCAGGGGAGCAGGGGGCAGAGGAGCAGGGGGCAGAGGAGCAGGGGGCAGAGGAGCAGGGGGCAGGGAGCAGGGGAGCAGGGAGCAGGGGGCAGGGAGCAGAGAAGCAGGGGGCAGGGAGCAGAGGAGCAGGGGGCAGGGGGCAGGGGGCAGGGAGCAGGGAGCAGGGGGCAGGGAGCAGAGGAGCAGAGGAGCAGGGGGCAGGGAGCAGGGGAGCAGGGGAGCAGGGGAGCAGGGAGCAGGGAGCAGAGGAGCAGGGGAGAAGGGGGCAGAGGAGCAGGCACGGCAGGGAGCAGAGGGCAGGGAGCAGAGGAGCCGAGGAGCAGGGGGCAGGGAGCAGTGGGGCAGGGAGCAGAGGAGCAGGGAGCAGGGGAGCAGAGGAGCAGAGGAGCAGAGGAGCAGGGGCAGGAAGCAGAGGAGCAGGGAGCAGGGGACAGGGAGCAGAGGAGCAGAGGAGCAGAGGAGCAGAGGAGCAGAGGAGCAGGGGGCAGGGGGCAGGGAGCAGGGGCAGGGAGCAGGGAGCAGAGGAGCAGGGAGCAGGGGCAGGAAGCAGAGGAGCAGGGAGCAGGGGACAGGGAGCAGAGGAGAAGGGAGCAGAGGGCAGAGGAGCAGAGGAGCAGAGGAGCAGGGGGCAGGGGGCAGGGAGCAGGGGCAGGGAGCAGAGGAGCAGGGGCAGGGGCAGGGAGCAGGGGGCAGGGAGCAGAGGAGCACTGGGCAGGGAGCAGGGGAGCAGAGGGGCAGGGGGCAGGGAGCAGAGGAGCAGAGTAGCAGGGAGCAGAGGAGCATGGAGCAGGGAGCAGAGGAGCAGGGGGCAGGGAGCAGAGGAGCAGAGGAGCAGGGAGCAGGGAGCAGGGGGGCGAGGAGCAGGGGCAAGGAGGCGAGGAAGTTTTCAGTACTACTTTGCTTGTTGCACACAGACAGCCATCAGACAAGAGGGTGTATGGTCACACAGAGTGTAGGAGGGAACGTAACCCTGTGTGCGTGTGTGTGTGTGTGTGTGTGTGTGTGTGTGTGTGTCATGAACCTGTGTGCGTGTGTGCGTGCGTGCGTGTCCCATAAACCTGTGTGTGTGTGTGTGTGTGTGTGTGTGTGTGTGTGTGTGTGTGTGTGTGTGTGTGTGTGTGTGTGTGTGTGTGTGTGTGTGTGTGTCCCATAAACCTGTGCATTTGTCCCTCTAAGCGGAGGTCGTAAAGAAACCCACTTCCCTCCGGAATAGGAGAGGGCCTCCTCAGAGAAGAGGCCCAGAGAGCAGGCCAGACGTTTATTACTGTAGGACAGCGTCAATCACTTTGATATCCCGTTATGATGTCACCATGGAAGGAGAGAGGGAGAGGAGGAGGGATGGAGACACGGAGAGTCTCTCACCCTTTTCACTGGTCGGTAACAGTCATACTGTTGCTGCTGAGTAATCCGGACAAACACCCAGCTGTGGGCTTTCTGGGAACAGGCGTTCTGTTGGGTCTGGGTGGCTGGGCGGACCACCTGAGTGGGTATAGGAGGTTTCACCTGCCTGGGTCTGGTCTGGGTCTGGTCTGGTCTGGTCTGGTCTGGTCTGGGTCTGGTTTGGGTCTGGTCTGTGTCTGGTCTGGTCTGGTCTGGGTCTGGTCTGGGTCTTGTCTGGTCTGGTCTGGTCTGGGTGGCTGGGTGGACCACCTGAGTGGGTATAGGAGGTTTCACCTGTCTGGGTCTGGTCTGGGTCTGGTCTTATCTGGGTCTGGTCTGGGTCTAGTCTGGTCTGGTCTGGGTCTGGTCCGGGTCTGGTCTGGGTCTGGGTCTGGTCTGGGTCTGGTCTGGGTCTGGTCTGGTCTGGGTCTGGTCTGGGTCTGGGTCTGGTCTGGGTGGCTGGGCGGACCACCTGAGTGGGTATAGGAGGTTTCACGTGTCTGGGTCTGGTCTGGTCTGGGTCTGGTCTGGTCTGGGTCTGGTCTGGGTCTGGGTGTGGTCTGGGTCTGGTCTGGTCTGGGTCTGGTCTGGGTCTGGTCTGGTCTGGGTCTGGGTCTGGTCTGGGTCTGGTCTGGTCTGGGTCTGGTCTGGGTCTGGGTGGCTGGGCGGACCACCTGAGTGGGTATAGGAGGTTTCACCTGTCTGGGTCTGGTCTGGGTCTGGTCTGGGTCTGGTCTGGGTCTGGTCTGGGTCTGGTCTGGGTCTGGTCTGGGTGGCTGGGCGGACCACCTGAGTGGGTATAGGAGGTTTCACCTGTCTGGGTCTGGTCTGGTCTGGGTCTGGTCTGGGTCTGGTCTGGGTCTGGTCTGGTCTGGGTGGCTGGGTGGACCACCTGAGTGGGTATAGGAGGTATCACCTGTCTGGGTCTGGTCTGGGTCTGGTCTGGTCTGGGTCTGGTCTGGGTCTGGTCTGGGTCTGGTCTGGGTCTGGTCTGGTCTGGGTCGGGTCTGGGTCTGGTCTGGTCTGGTCTGGGTCTGGTCTGGTCTGGTCTGGTCTGGGTCTAGTCTGGTCTGGGTCTGGTCTGGGTCTGGTTTGGGTCTGGTCTAGGTCTAGTCTGGTCTGGGTCTGGTCTGGTCTGGTCTGGGTCTGGTCTGGGTCTGGTCTGGGTGGTCTGGGTGGCTGGGCGGACCACCTGAGTGGGTATAGGAGGTTTCACCTGTCTGGGTCTGGTCTGGTCTGGGTCTGGTCTGGGTCTGGGTCTGGTCTGGGTCTGGGTCTGGTCTGGGTCTGGTCTGGTCTGGGTCTGGTTTGGGTCTGGTCTGGGTGGCTGGGTGGACCACCTGAGTGGGTATAGGAGGTTTCACCTGTCTGGGTCTGGTCTGGGTCTGGTCTGGTCTGGGTCTGGTCTGGGTCTGGGTCTGGTCTGGGTCTGGTCTGGGTCTGGTTTGCGTCTGGTCTGGGTGGCTGGGTGGACCACCTGAGTGGGTATAGGAGGTTTCACCTGTCTGGGTCTGGTCTGGGTCTGGTCTGGGTCTGGTCTGGGTGGCTGGGCGGACCACCTGAGTGGGTATAGAAGGTTTCACCTGTCTGGGTCTGGTCTGGTCTGGGTCTGGGTCTGGTCTGGTCTGGGTCTGGGTCTGGGTGGCTGGGCGGACCACCTGAGTGGGTATAGAAGGTTTCACCTGTCTGGGTCTGGTCTGGTTCTGGTCTGGTCTGGTCTGGTCTGGGTCTAATCTGGACTGGGTCTAGTTCTGGTCTGGTCTGGTCTGGGTCTGGTCTACTCTGGTCTGGTCTGGTTCTGGGTGGACCACCTGAGTGGGTATAGAAGGTTTCACCTGTCTGGGTCTGGTCTGGTCTGGGTCTGGTCTGGTCTGGTCTGGTCTGGGTCTGGGTCTGGGTGGCTGGGCGGACCACCTGGGTGGGTATAGAAGGTTTCACCTGTCTGGGTCTGGTCTGGTCTGGGTCTGTTCTGGTCTGAGGGTTTCTTCACTGGTGTGTAGCCTACAGAACAACAGATCTTCAGACGATCCCCAGGGCTCCTGACCTGGGCTTCCTCCAGACCATTGGTATGGGGTTAGTCATAGTGGAGAGGAAGACATAGTGAGGGAAAGAAATAATGGTTATGGATGGTGACAGAATCATGAGTCTCCTGGATGGTTATGGATGGTGACAGAGTGACTTGAGTCTCCTGGATGGTTATAGACGGTGACAGAGTGACTTGAGTCTCCTGGATGGTTATGGACGGTGAGAGAGTGACTTGAGTCTCCTGGATGGTTATGGACGGTGACAGAGTGACTTGAGTCTCCTGGATGGTTATGGATGGTGAGAGAGTGACTTGAGTCTCCTGGATGTTTATGGATGGTGACAGTGACTTGAGTCTCCTGGATGGTTATGGATGGTGACAGAATCATGAGTCTCCTGGATGGTTATAGACGGTGAGAGAGTGACTTGAGTCTCCTGGATGGTTATGGACGGTGAGAGAGTGACTTGAGTCTCCTGGATGGTTATAGACGGTGACAGAGTGACTTGAGTCTCCTGGATGGTTATGGACGGTGAGAGAGTGACTTGAGTCTCCTGGATGGTTATAGACGGTGACAGAGTGACTTGAGTCTCCTGGATGGTTATGGACGGTGAGAGAGTGACTTGAGTCTCCTGGATGGTTATGGACGGTGAGAGAGTGACTTGAGTCTCCTGGATGGTTATAGACGGTGACAGAGTGACTTGAGTCTCCTGGATGGTTATGGACGGTGAGAGAGTGACTTGAGTCTCCTGGATGGTTATAGACGGTGACAGAGTGACTTGAGTCTCCTGGATGGTTATGGACGGTGAGAGAGTGACTTGAGTCTCCTGGATGGTTATGGATGGTGACAGAGTGACTTGAGTCTCCTGGATGGTTATGGACGGTGACAGAGTGACTTGAGTCTCCTGGATGGTTATAGACGGTGACAGTGACTTGAGTCTCCTGGATGGTTATGGATGGTGACAGAATCATGAGTCTCCTGGATGGTTATAGACGGTGACAGAGTGACTTGAGTCTCCTGGATGGTTATGGACGGTGAGAGAGTGACTTGAGTCTCCTGGATGGTTATGGATGGTGACAGAGTGACCTGAGTCTCCTGGATGGTTATGGACGGTGAGTGATCACCACCTGCCAACTGGATTCTCAGTTTCTCACATGTTCATGGTGTGAGTGTGTGTGTGTGTGTGTGTGTGTGTGTGTGTGTGTGTGTGTGTGTGTGTGTGTGTGTGTGTGTGTGTGTGTGTGTGTGTGTGTGTGTGTGTGTGTGTCATCTTGGGAGAGAGAGAGAGAGAGAGGGAGACAGATGGAGAGAAAGAGAGAGACAGAGAGAGAGGGGAGAGGAAGGGAGAGAGACAAAGAGAGAGATGCGGAGAGAGATGTCTTCATACTGTCTCTGGCCTTAAGAGGGCGCTGTGCTGAATTGAAGGTGTTCGGGTTGGGGCTACAGTACAGTAGTTACTTGGGACTTCATGAGGACGACATTACATAATTCATTGGAAAGTTTTGTTCAGTCGAAGGTGTGGAAAAATGAATGTAAAGTCCTTCAGCAGAGTTATTTTAAGACACGCTCAATCAGAAGTCAGGAATGTGTTCTCCCTGATACTAACAGTCAGCAGCCCACCCTCTGACAGAGCTCAGTCCCAAATGGCCCCCTATTCCCTATGTAGGGCACTACTTTTACCAGAGCCCTATGAGCCGTAGTCTAAGGTAGTGCATTACATAGGGAATAGGGTGCCGTTTGGGACTCCTCCGGGTTTTCCTGGACCCATGGACCGTTGGACAGACGGATTGAATACTCTTAGTTGTTTAGGCAGGGGTTTTGGAAATGTTTTTGAGTACTTAAGGTCACCAGGTTTCTAGAATAGGAAAATAGGCCATGTTTTTTACCTCAAAGTGTTTGATTGTGAAGCAAAAAAAGAGAAAGCCAATCTGTGTGTGGACTCGATGACAGTTTGGAGTGAGCGCAGAGGCACTGACGCTGTGATTTCACAACATTACCACACTCTGGGGGTTTTCAGATCAGCTGACTAGTAGTACTGCTATCCCTGCCACGAGCAGAAGGAGTCTAACAGGGAGCTTAGAGTGGAAGGCAGCACCTGGAAGACAGCACCTGGAAGACAGCACCTGGAAGACAGCACCTGGAAGACAGCACCTGGAAGACAGCACCTGGAAGACAGCACCTGGAAGACAGCACCTGGAAGACAGCACCTGGAAGACAGCACCTGGCTACACACTGGCAGAGAGATGTTTCAGAGGTTCATCTCCTGGACTTATCAACAGGTGAACCATAGCTCCAGGTGAGACCACAGCTCCAGGTGAGACCACAGCTCCAGGTGAGACCGCAGCTCCAGGTGAGACCACAGCTCCAGGTGAGACCACAGCTCCAGGTGAGACCACAGCTCCAGGTGAGACCACAGCTCCAGGTGAGACCACAGCTCCAGGTGAACCACAGCTCCAGGTGAACCACAGCTCCAGGTGAGACCACAGCTCCAGGTGAACCACAGCTCCAGGTGAGACCACAGCTCCAAGTGAACCACAGCTCCAGGTGAGACCACAGCTCCAGGTGTACCACAGCTCCAGGTGAACCACAGCTCCAGGTGAGACCACAGCTCCAGGTGAGACCGCAGCTCCAGGTGAACCACAGCTCCAGGTGAGACCACAGCTCCAGGTGAACCACAGCTCCAGGTGAGACCACAGCTCCAGGTGAGACCACAGCTCCAGGTGAGACCACAGCTCCAGGTGAACCACAGCTCCAGGTAAACCACAGCTCCAGGTGAGACCACAGCTCCAGGTGAACCACAGCTTCAGGGAGCTGGGTTGTGGGTGAGGAGATGGGGGTGAGTGTCGTGAACACACCTCCAGGGCATCAATCACCTGGATGGTTACCTGACATCCTCACACTGCTACATAACCTATACCAGCTTGACTACATTAGCCTAGCATGTCGCTACCTCCCTGGATAAATGACCCCATCACACTGCTACAGAACCCATACCAGTATGACTACATTAGCCTAGCATGTCGCTACCTCCCTGGATAAATGACCCCATCACACTGCTACAGAACCTATACCAGCTTGACTACATTAGCCTAGCATGTCGCTACCTCCCTGGATAAATGACCCCATCACACTGCTACAGAACCCATACCAGTATGACTACATTAGCCTAGCATGTCGCTACCTCCCTGGATAAATGACCCCATCACACTGCTACAGAACCCATACCAGTATGACTACATTAGCCTAGCATGTCGCTACCTCCCTGGATAAATGACCCCATCACACTGCTACAGAACCCATACCAGTATGACTACATTAGCCTAGCATGTCGCTACCGCCCTGGATAAATGACCCCATCACACTGCTACAGAACCCATACCAGTATGACTACATTAGCCTAGCATGTCGCTACCGCCCTGGATAAATGACCCCATCACACTGCTACCTCTTACATATTTCCAGAAGCCAAGCATTGAGGTGGGCTACCCAAGTTCCAGGGGGTGTAGAGTGGTGACAGCCAGTGTGTCGACCTGGTCCACAGACCAGCTCCATCATAGCTGTACGACTGGAGAGAGGAGAACAGGAGGCTGGGAGAAGGACCTACCACTGTGAAGCAGGAACAGGAGGCTGGGAGTGGAACCTTCCGCTGTGAAGCAGGAACAGGAGGCTGGGAGTGGGACCTCCCGCTGTGAAGCAGGAACAGGAGGCTGGGAGGGGGACCTCCCGCTGTGAAGCAGGAACAGGGGGCTGGGAGGGGGACCTCCCGCTGTGAAGCAGGAATAGGAGGGGGACCTCCCGCTGTGAAGCAGGAACAGGAGGCTGGGAGGGGGACCTACCACTGTGAAGCAGGAACAGGAGGCTGGGAGTGGGACCTCCCGCTGTGAAGCAGGAACAGGAGGCTGGGAGGGGGACCTCCCGCTGTGAAGCAGGAACAGGAGGCTGGGCTTATAGGTTATTAAGGTCTTTGTGGTATCGATATCTGACAATAGAGACATGAGGACCCAGCTCATTGGTTTATTAAGGTATTAGTATATCTGACAATAGAGACATGAGGACCAAGCTTATTGGTTATTAAGGTATTAGTATATCTGACAATAGAGACATGAGGACCAAGCTTATTGGTTATTAAGGTCTTTGTGGTATCAATATCTGACAATAGAGACATGAGGACCCAGCTTATAGGTTATTAAGGTATTAGTATATCTGACAATAGAGACATGAGGACCCAGCTTATTGGTTATTAAGGTATTAGTATATCTGACAATAGAGGCATGAGGACCCAGCTTATTGGTTATTAAGGTATTAGTATATCTGACAATAGAGACATGAGGACCCAGCTTATTGGTTATTAAGGTCTTTGTGGTATCAATATCTGACAATAGGTGGTTTTGTAACACGTGAAGTGCATAAGAGGTTTGGAGCTCACAGGAAGTATTTCCCGACACCTGCAATATTTAATTTATTTAACCTTTATTCAACTAGGCAAGTCAGTTAATTTCTTATTTACAATGACAGCCTAAACCCTGGCCAAACCCCTAACCCCGGATGACTCCGGGCCAATGGTGCGCCGCCCTATGGGACTCCCAACCACGGCCAGTTGTGCGCCGCCCTATGGGACTCCCAACCACGGCCGGTTGTGCGCCGCCCTATGGGACTCCCAACCACGGCCAGTTGTGACGCAGTCTGGGACTCCCAACCACGGCCAGTTGTGACGCAGTCTGGGTCTCCCAACCACGGCCAGTTGTGCGCCGTCCTATGGGACTCCCAACCACGGCCAGTTGTGACGCAGTCTGGGACTTCCAACCACGGCCAGTTGTGCGCCGCCCTATGGGACTCCCAACCACGGCCAGTTGTGCGCAGCCCTATGGGACTCCCAACCACGGCCAGTTGTGAAGCAGTCTGGGACTCCCAACCACGGCCAGTTGTGACGCAGTCTGGGACTCCCAACCACGGCCGGCCGTGACGCAGTCTGGGACTCCCAACCACGGCCGGTTGTGACGCAGTCTGGGACTCCCAACCACGGCCAGTTGTGACGCAGCCCTATGGGACTCCCAACCACGGCCGGTTGTGACGCAGCCCTATGGGACTCCCAACCACGGCCAGTTGTGACGCAGTCTGGGACTCCCAACCACGGCCGGCCGTGACGGAGCCCTATGGGACTCCCAACCACGGCCAGTTGTGACGCAGTCTGGGACTCCCAACCACGGCCAGTTGTGCGCCGCCCTATGGGACTCCCAACCACGGCCAGTTGTGACGCAGTCTGGGACTCCCAACCACGGCCGGCCGTGACGCAGCCCTATGGGACTCCCAACCACGGCCGGTTGTGACGCAGTCTGGGACTCCCAACCACGGCCGGCCGTGACGCAGCCCTATGGGACTCCCAACCACGGCCAGTTGTGACGCAGTCTGGGACTCCCAACCACGGCCAGTTGTGACGCAGTCTGGGACTCCCAACCACGGCCAGTTGTGACGCAGTCTGGGACTCCCAACCACGGCCAGTTGTGACGCAGTCTGGGACTCCCAACCACGGCCAGTTGTGACGCAGTCTGGGACTCCCAACCACGGCCAGTTGTGACGCAGTCTGGGACTCCCAACCGCGGCCAGTTGTGACGCAGTCTGGGACTCCCAACCACGGCCAGTTGTGACGCAGTCTGGGATGACATCTGCTAAATATGCATACGTGACCAATAACATTTGATTTGATTTGTCCAGTTCTGGTCTGGAATAAGCAGCTAGACCACCAATCAAATAACCCCGCCCCCGCCCCGCCCTCGCCCCCGCCCCTCTCCACTTCCCTGATGATCTTTCCCCGGCCTGCTAAAGTTGGTGGAGGCCCAAAACATCTATTACAGTATAGGAGGGGTGTCTGCTAGCTCGGCTGCTGGGGTCTGATGTGTCTTGGCTGGGATATATGCTGTATTCAGACCACACAGGGCCTCTAACACTACACAGCGATACAATTTCCTCTTGGAAATATTTTGTTACAGTTCGTGTCCACCAAGCTCATCTGTCTATGTGAGAACATTTCCCGTATGTGTGTGTGTGTGTGTGTGTGTGTGTGTGTGTGTGTGTGTGTGTGTGTGTGTGTGTGTGTGTGTGTGTGTGTTCCCGCGTGTGTGCTCTGCTCAAAGCGTGGCCTTATGGGTCTAATTGAATGACCATGTTGTGGGTAGAGAGATGGCGTTTGATGTGGTTCCTACAGGCACCAGCCAGGTATCTCCTATTGACTTTAGAGGGTAGAGAGATGGTGTTTGATGTGGTTCCTACAGGCACCAGCCAGGTATCTCCTATTGACTTTAGGGGATAGAGAGATGGTGTTTGATGTGGTTCCTACAGGCACCAGCCAGGTATCTCCTATTGACTTTAGGGGGTAGAGAGATGGTGTTTGATGTGGTTCCTACAGGCACCAGCCAGGTATCTCCTATTGACTTTAGGGGGTGGAGAGATGGTGTTTGATGTGGTTCCTACAGGCACCAGCCAGGTATCTCCTATTGACTTTAGGGGGTAGAGAGATGGTGTTTGATGTGGTTCCTACAGGCACCAGCCAGGTATCTCCTATTGACGTTAGGGGGTAGAGAGATGGTGTTTGATGTGGTTCCTACAGGCACCAGCCAGGTATCTCCTATTGACGTTAGGGGGTAGAGAGACGGTGTTTGATGTGGTTCCTACAGGCACCAGCCAGGTATCTCCTATTGACTTTAGGGGTGGAGAGACGGTGTGGGTCTCTACAGTGACGTCTCTACAGTGACGTCTCTACAGTGACGTCTCTACAGTGAGGTCTCTACAGTGAGGTCTCAGCAGTGAGGTCTCTGCAGTGACGTCTCTACAGTAAAGTCTCTACAGTAAAGTCTCTATAATGAGGTCTCTACAGTAAAGTCTCTACAGTAACGTCTCTACAGTGACGTCTCTACAGTGACGTCTCTTCAGCGAGGTCTCTACAGCGAGGTCTCTACAGCGAGGTCTCTACAGTAACGTCTCTACAGTAAAGTCTCTACTGTAACGTCTCTACTGTAACGTCTCTACTGTAACGTCTCTACTGTAACGTCTCTACAGTGACGTCTCTACAGTAACGTCTCTACTGTAACGTCTCTACAGTGACGTCTCTACAGTAACGTCTCTACAGTAACGTCTCTACAGTGACGTCTCTACAGTAACGTCTCTATAATGAGGTCTCTACTGTAACGTCTCTACTGTAACGTCTCTACAGTAACGTCTCTATAATGACGTCTCTACTGTAACGTCTCTACTGTAACGTCTCTACAGTGAGGTCTCTACAGTGACGTCTCTGCAGTGACGTCTCTGCAGTGACGTCTCTACAGTGACGTCTCTACAGTGACGTCTCTACAGTGACGTCTCTACAGTGACGTCTCTACAGTGAGGTCTCTACAGTAACGTCTCTATAGTGACGTCTCTACAGTAACGTCTCTATAATGAGGTCTCTACAGTAACGTCTCTACAGTAACGTCTCTACAGTAACGTCTCTACAGTAACGTCTCTACAGTGACGTCTCTACAGTGACGTCTCTACAGTGAGGTCTCTACAGTGAGGTCTCTACAGTAACGTCTCTACAGTAACGTCTCTACAGTAACGTCTCTACAGTAACGTCTCTACAGTAACGTCTCTACAATGAGGTCTCTACATTGTCGTCTCTACAGTGACGTCTCTACAGTGAAGTCTCTACAGTGAAGTCTCTACAGTGAAGTCTCTACAGTGAAGTCTCTACAGTGAAGTCTCTACAGTGAAGTCTCTACAGTGAAGTCTCTATAATGAGGTCTCTACAGCGACGTCTCTACAGCAACGTCTCTACAGCAACGTCTCTACAGTAACGTCTCTACAGTAACGTCTCTACAGTAAAGTCTCTATAATGAGGTCTCTATAATGAGGTCTCTACAGTGAGGTCTCTATAATGAGGTCTCTACAGTGAGGTCTCTATAATGAGGTCTCTATAATTACGTCTCTACAGTGACGTCTCTACTGTGACGTCTCTACAGTGACGTCTCTACAGTGAGGTCTCTACAACGAGGTCTCTACAATGTGGTCTCTACAATAAGGTCTCTACAATGAGGTCTCTACAGTGAGGTCTCTACAGTGAGGTCTCTACAGCGACATCTCTATAATGAGGTCTCTACAGTGAGGTCTCTACAGTGAGGTCTCTACAGCGACATCTCTATAATGAGGTCTCTACAGTAATGTCTCTACAGTGAGGTCTCTACAGTGAGGTCTCTACAGCGACATCTCTATAATGAGGTCTCTACAGTGAGGTCTCTACAGCGACATCTCTATAATGAGGTCTCTACAGTAATGTCTCTACAGTGACTGTTCTCTATCAAAGTCTTTGTTCTATTTTATAGGAGGAGTTGAGAAATTGGACAACTGGAATTTCAGAAATTTGATGCCTGAAGTTGGTTTTGATTTTAATGTGATTTTATTCTAACCCAAGTGGTGTTAGACCATTCTAACCCAACTCAGAGCTAGAGGCTTCACTACAGACACCCTGGTTCGAATCCAGACTGTATCACAACCTGGCTGTGATTGGGAGTCCCATAGGGCGGCGCACAATTTGCCCAGCGTCGTCCGGGTTTGGCCGGTGTAAGCCGTCATTGTAAATAAGAATTTGGTCTTAACTGACTTTCCTAGTTAAAAAAAGGTAAATAGAGGTCTACTTACCCACACCTGGACACCATTACCCACACCTGGACACCATTACCCACACCTGGACATCATCACCCACACCTGGACATCATTACCCACACCTGGACATCATTACCCACACCTGGACACCATTACCCACACCTGGACATCATCACCCACACCTGGACACCATTACCCACACCTGGACATCATCACCCACACCTGGACAGCATCACCCACACCTGGACATCATTACCCACACCTGGACATCATTACCCACACCTGGACATCATTACCCACACCTGGACATCATTACCCACACCTGGACACCATTACCCACAGACACCAGTGGCACAGTCACCAATAGAACAGTCACCAGTAGAACAGTCACCAGTGGAACAGTCACCAGTAGAACAGTCACCAGTAGAACAGTCACCAGTAGAACAGTCACCAGTGGAACAGTCACCAATAGAACAGTCACCAGTAGAACAGTCACCAGTGGAACAGTCACCAGTGGAACAGTCACCAATAGAACACTCACCAGTAGAACACTCACCAGTAGAACACTCACCAGTAGAACACTAACCAATAGAACAGTCACCGTAACAGATTCTCATTCTCCCGTGACCCTTCTGAAACAACGATGGTCAGATGAGCAGTCATTCAGTCCCGACAGTCAACTTCACACACTTTTACTGCTCTGTCATCACTTTTTTTTGGTCCAGCCTCCTTAGCAGAAGTTTGGGGATGTCCCCATTTTTCTGTTTGTTTGAGCTACAGTTGCAGGTGTATTTCTCTGCCACGGCAATGCGTGGTCTCTCCCCTGGTTGTCCCTCAGCCCTATAAAGTCTGAATTATGTGGACTAAGTGCAGGAGGACAGAGCCTGACCACAGGCAGCCAGCCGCAGACCAAAATGACAGCCGTCATAAAGGGGCCTTCACTTCAGGAAATAAAACGTATGTCCACAACTGGGCTATACTATGAACCAATACACTACAGTACACAGTCCATTACTGGGCTATACTATGAACCAATACACTACAGTACACAGTCCATTACTGGGATATACTATGAACCAACACACTACAGTACACAGTCCATTACTGGGATATACTATGAACCAACACACTACAGTACACAGTCCATTACTGGGCTATACTATGAACCAATACACTACAGTACACAGTCCATTACTGGGCTATACTATGAACCAATACACTACAGTACACAGTCCATTACTGGGCTATACTATGAACCAATGCAGTACAGTACAGTACACAGTCCATTACTGGGCTATACTATGAACCAATACACTACAGTACACAGTCCATTACTGGGATATACACTACAGTACACAGTCCATTACTGGGATATACTATGAACCAACACACTACAGTACACAGTCCATTACTGGGATATACACTACAGTACACAGTCCATTACTGGGATATACTATGAACCAATACACTACAGTACACAGTCCATTACTGGGATATACACTACAGTACACAGTCCATTACTGGGATATACACTACAGTACACAGTCCATTACTGGGATATACACTACAGTACACAGTCCATTACTGGGATATACTATGAACCAACACACTACAGTACACAATCCATTACTGGGATATACTATGAACCAATACACTACAGTACACAGTCCATTACTGGGATATACACTACAGTACACAGTCCATTACTGGGATATACTATGAACCAATACACTACAGTACACAGTCCATTACTGGGCTATACACTACAGTACACTACAGTACACAATCCATTACTGGGCTACACTATGAAAAACACACTACAGTACACAGTCCATTACTGGGATATACTATGAACCAACATACTACAGTACACAGTCCATGACTTGGATATACACTACAGTACACTACAGTACACAGTCCAGTACTGGGATATACTATGAACCAATACACTACAGTACACAGTCCATTACTGGGATATACTATCTACTAACACACTACAGTACACATTCCATTACTGGGATATACTATGAACCAATACACTACAGTACACAGTCCATTACATGGATATACTATGAACCAATACACTACAGTTCACAGTCCATTACTGGGCTATACTATGAACCAATACACTACAGTACACAGTCCATTACTGGGATATACTATGAACCAATACACTACAGTACACAGTCCATTACTGGGATATACAGTACAGTACACAGTCCATTACTGGGATATACTATGAACCAATACACTACAGTACACAGTCCATTACTGGGCTATACTATGAACCAATACACTACAGTACACAGTCCATTACTGGGCTATACTATGAACCAATACACTACAGTACACAGTCCATTACTGGGCTATACTATGAACAAATACACTACAGTACACAGTCCATTGCTGGGCTATACTATGAACCAATACACTACAGTACACAGTCCATTACTGGGCTATACTATGAACAGAGTAACCTATGTGAATACCACTGATACCCTATATGAATACCACTGATACCCTACATGAATACCACTGATACCCTACATGAATACCACTGATATGACCACCCTATATGAATACCACTGATACCCTACATGAATACCACTGATACCCTACATGAATACCACTGATATGACCACCCTATATGAATACCACTGATACCCTACATGAATACCACTGATACCCTACATGAATACCACTGATATGACCACTCTATATGAATACCACTGATACCCTATATGAATACCACTGATATGACCACTCTATATGAATACCACTGATATGACCACCCTATATGAATACCACTGATACGACCACCCTATATGAATACCACTGATATGACCACCCTATATGAATACCACTGATATGACCACCCTATATGAATACCACTGATATGACCACCCTATGTGAATACCACTGATATGACCCCCCTATATGAATACCACTGATATGACCACCCTATATGAATACCACTGATATGACCACCCTATATGAATACCACTGATACAACCACCCTATATGAATACCACTGATACTCTATATGAATACCACTGATATGACCACCCTATATGAATACCATTGACTGTGACTGTTTGTCTGTATCACAGTGAGGCCCTCAGAACCAGGCCCGACTGAGGCATGTCACAGTGAGGCCCTCAGAACCAGGCCCGACTGAGGCATGTCACAGTGAGGCCCTCAGAACCAGGCCCGACTGAGGCATGTCACAGTGAGGCCCTCAGAACCAGTCCTGTCTGAGGCATGTCACAGTGAGGCCCTCAGAACCAGACCTGTCTGAGGCATGTCACAGTGAGGCCCTCAGAACCAGGCCTGTCTGAGGCATGTCACGGTGAGGCCCTCAGAACCAGGCCTGACTAACCAGGCCCTGAGTCCCATCCCACAGAGGCAGCCCACGACAGCAACAGGCCTGTCTTCTCTATCACAGAGCCCCATCCCACAGAGGCAGCCCACGACAGCAACAGGCCTTTCTTCTCTATCACAGAGTCCCATCCCACAGAGTCCCATCCCACAGAGACCCATCCCCCAGAGACCCATCCCACAGAGACCCATCCCACAGAGACCCATCCCACAGAGACCCATCCCACAGAGACCCATCCCACAGAGACAGTCCACGACAGCAGCAGGCCTGTCTTCTCCAACACAGAGCCCCATCCCACAGAGACAGCCCACGACAGCAACAGGCCTGTCTTCTCTATCACAGAGCCCCATCTCACAGAGGCAGCCCACAGAGACCCATCCCACAGAGCCCCATCCCACAGAGCCCCATCCCACAGAGCCCCATCCCACAGAGACCCATCCCACAGAGGCCCAGCCCACAGAGGCCCAGCCCACAGAGACCCATCCCACAGAGACCCATCCCACAGAGACCCATCCCACAGAGGCCCAGCCCACAGAGGCCCAGCCCACAGAGGCCCAGCCCACAGAGACCCATCCCACAGAGGCAGCCCACGACAGCAGCAGGCCCAGCCAGTCAGAACAGCCATGTAATGACCTGTGATAATACCGATGGCCTCCACCATCCAGAACACAACACTCCCCTGGCCGTAGAGCGCAGAGCAAGCATAAATATTTGTATTACTGCTAAACCGTAGCCACTTGTAAACCTTAAAAATTTAACAGAGAATTAAAACATACAAAATATTCCCACAGGCTGCCCGGGATAAATGGGATCTCCACCTTTAATGGGTGAGAATATATTGTTATTCAATTCAGAGGTGATTTCTAGCCCTGTGGGTAACACCCAGCATGTATTGTCTTGCGTTAATCAGCGCTACACTGACAGAGATGACCTGCTCCCTGACAGAGATGACCTGCTGCCTGACAGAGATGACCTGCTCCCTGACAGAGGTGACCTGCTCCCTGACAGAGGTGACCTGCTCCCTGACAGAGGTGACCTGCTCCCTGACAGAGATGACCTGCTGCCTGACAGAGATGACCTGCTGCCTGACAGAGATGACCTGCACCCTGACAGAGGTGACCTGCTCCCTGACAGAGATGACATGCTGCCTGACAGAGATGACCTGCTCCCTGACAGAGATGACCTGCTCCCTGACAGAGATGACCTGCTCCCTGACAGAGATGACCTGTTGCCTGACAGAGATGACCTGCTGTCTGACAGAGATGACCTGCTCCCTGACAGAGGTGACCTGCTCCCTGACAGAGATGACCTGTTCCCTGACAGAGATGACCTGCTGCCTGACAGAGATGACCTGCTGCCTGACAGAGATGACCTGCTGCCTGACAGAGATGACCTGCTCCCTGACAGAGGTGACCTGCTCCCTGACAGAGGTGACCTGCTCCCTGACAGAGGTGACCTGCTCCCTGACAGAGATGACCTGCTCCCTGACAGAGCTGGTTCACTTTTAGTCCCAAATGGGACCAAATTCCCTATGCACCCTGTTCCCTATGCACCCTGTTCCCCATACACCCTGTTCCCCATACACCCTGTTCCCCATACACCCTGTTCCCCATACACCCTGTTCCCTATACACGATGTTCCCTATACACCCTGTTCCCTATGCACCCTCTTCCCTATGCACCCTGTTCCCCATACACCCTGTTCCCCATACACCCTGTTCCCCATACACCCTGTTCCCCATACACCCTGTTCCCCATACACCCTCTTCCCCATACACCCTGTTCCCCATACACCCTGTTCCCCATACACCCTGTTCCCCATACACCCTGTTCCCCATACACCCTGTTCCCCATACACCCTGTTCCCTATACACCCTCTTCCCTATACACCCTGTTCCCTCAATTATTTGGGATATGGACACTACAAGGTGTCCAAAGCCTTCCACAGGGATGCTGGTCCATGTTGACACCAACGCTTCCCACAGCTGTATCAAGTTGGCTGGATGTCCTTTGGGTGGTGGACCATTCTGGAAAAACATATTAAACTGTTGAGAATGTAAAACCCAGCAGCGCTGAAGTTCTTGACTCAAACCGGTGCGCCTGGCACCTACTACCGTACCCCGTTCAAAGGAACTTAAATCTTTAGTCTTGCCCATTCACCCGGTGAATGGCACACATACACAGTCCATGTCACAATTGTCTCAAGGCTTAACAATCCTTCTTTAACCCGTCTCCTCTCCTTCATCTACACTGACTGAAGTGGATTTAACAAGTGACATCGATAAGGGATCAGAGCTTTCACCTGGATTCACCTGGTCAGTCTGTCATGGGAAGAGAAGGTGTTCCTAATGTTTCGTCCACTCAGTTTATAGTGCACTACGTTTCACCAGAGCTCTATGGGTCCTGGTCAGCATTAGAGCCCTATGGGTCCTGGTCAACAGTAGAGCCCTATGGGTCCTGGTCAACAGTAGAGCCCTATGGGTCCAGATCAACAGTAGAGCTCTATAGGTCCTGGTCAACAGTAGAGCCCTGTGGGTCCTGGTCAACAGTAGAGCCCTATAGGTCCTGGTCAACAGTAGAGCCCTATAGGCCCTGGTCAACAGTAGAGCCCTATAGGCCCTGGTCAACAGTAGAGCCATGTGGGTCCTGGTCAACAGTAGTGTAATCTATAGGTCCTGGTCAACAGTAGAGCCCTGTGGGTTCTGGTCAACAGTAGTGTACTCTATAGGTCCTGGTCAACAGTAGAGCCCTATAGGTCCTGGTCAACAGTAGAGCCCTATAGGCCCTGGTCAACAGTAGAGCCCTGTGGGTCCTGGTCAACAGTAGTGTAATCTATAGGTCCTGGTCAACAGTAGAGCCCTATGGGTCCTGGTCAACAGTAGAACCCGATGGGCCCTGGTCAACAGTAGAGCTCTATAGGTCCTGGTCAACAGTAGTGTACTCTATAGGCCCTGGTCAACAGTAGAGCCCTATAGGTCCTGGTCAACAGTAAAGCCCAATGGGTCCTGGTCAACAGTAGAGCCCTATGGGTCCTGGTCAACAGTAGAGCCCTATGGGTCCTGGTCAACAGTAGAGCCCTATGGGTCCTGGTCAACAGTAGAGCCCAATGGGTCCTGGTCAACAGTAGAGCCCTATGGGTCCTGGTCAACAGTAGTGTACTTTGTAGGCAACATGGTTCCATTTGGGATACGACCTCATTGTTCTGGGTGTTTCTCAGCCCATCTCAGCTCGTCTCTTTGATGACAGGAAAAACAACATCTGAAAACATCTGGTGCTCAGACACAGAGGATAAATCACTGGGCGTACTGCCATCTGGCCTGGGGGAGCTGCAGAGCACGGTGTGTGTGTGTGTGTGTGTGTGTGTGTGTGTGTGTGTGTGTGTGTGTGTGTGTGTGTGAATCCCACCTGGTTTGTTGAGACTGATATACTGTCGTGAGAAAAAGTTGATACACGTTCTCACAAAACAAAATGGAATTCCTGACTGATGAACCTGCTGATGTCAGTATATAGACCTACAACTCTGACTGATGAACCTGCTGATGTCAGGATATAGACCTACCACTCTGACTGATGAACCTGCTGATGTCAGTATATAGACCTACCACTCTGACTGATGAACCTGCTGATGTCAGTATATAGACCTACCACTCTGACTGATGTCAGTATATAGACCTACCACTCTGACTGATGTCAGTATATAGACCTACCACTCTGACTGATGAACCTGCTGATGTACCAGTATGAACCTGCTGATGTCAGTATATAGACCTACCACTCTGACTGATGAACCTGCTGATGTCAGTATATAGAACTACCACTCTGACTGATGTCAGTATATAGACCTACCACTCTGACTGATGAACCTGCTGATGTCAGTATATAGACCTACCACTCTGACTGATGTCAGTATATAGACCTACCACTCTGACTGATGTCAGTATATAGACCTACCACTCTGACTGATGTCAGTATATAGACCTACCACTCTGACTGATGTCAGTATATAGACCTACCACTCTGACTGATGTCAGTATATAGACCTACCACTCTGACTGATGAACCTGCTGATGTCAGTATACAGACCTACCACTCTGACTGATGAACCTGCTGATGTCAGTATATAGACCTACCACTCTGACTGATGCCAGTATATAGACCTACCACTCTGACTGATGCCAGTATATAGACCTACCACTCTGACTGATGAACCTGCGGATGTCAGTACACAGAACTACCACTCTGACTGATGTCAGTACACAGACCTACCACTCTGACTGATGTCAGTACACAGACCTACCACTCTGACTGATGTCAGTACACAGACCTACCACTCTGACTGATGTCAGTACACAGACCTACCACTCTGACTGATGTCAGTACACAGACCTACCACTCTGACTGATGTCAGTACACAGACCTACCACTCTGACTGATGTCAGTACACAGACATACCACTCTGACTGATGTCAGTACACAGACCTACCACTGACTGATGTCAGTACACAGACCTACCACTCTGACTGATGTCAGTACACAGACCTACCACTCTGATGAACCTGCTGATGTCAGTACACAGACCCACCACTCTGACTGATGTCAGTACACAGACCCACCACTCTGACTGATGTCAGTACACAGACCCCCCACTCTGACTGATGTCAGTACACAGGCCCACCACTCTGATGAACCTGCTGATGTCGGTCCTGTTGCCACATTCTTGTTGTACGTACTGAATATACAGTGTCTGGAGGTTGGTACGTTTACAGTGCATTCTGAGAGTTTATCCACATTTTGTTATGTTACAGCCTTATTCTAAAATTCATTCAATTGTTGTTTTTTTACTTCATCAATCTACACACAATACCCCATAATGACATCACAATACCCCATAATGACATCACAATACCCCATAATGATAAAGCATAAACCGGTTTTTACAAATGTTTGCAAATGTATTAAAAATTTAAAAAAATAAACGTATATATCACATTTACATAACCATTCAGACCCTTTACTCAGTACTTTGTTGTAGCACCTTTGGCAGCCATTACAGCGAAAACATCCCCATGGATACTGCCAACACTATGCTTCAACATAGGGATGGTGCCAGGTTTCCTCCAGGCGTGTCGCTTGGCAATCAGGCTAAAGAGTTCAATCTTGGTTTCATCAGACCAGAGAATCTTGTTTCTCATGGTCTGAGGGTCCTTTAGGTGCCTTCAGGAAAACTCATAGCGGGCTGTCATGTGTCTTTTTACTGAGGAGTGGCTTCCGTCTGGCCACTATACCATAAAGACCTGATTGGTGGAGTTCTGCAGAGATGGTTGTCCTTCTGGAAGGTTCTCCCATCTCCACAGAGGAACTCTGGAGCTCTGTCAGAGTTACCACCAAGGCCCTTCTCCCCCGATTGCTCAGTTTGGCTGGGCGGCCAGCTCTAGGAAGAGTCTTGATGGTTCCAAAATTCTTCAATTTAAAAATGGAGGCCATTGTGTTCTTGGGGACCTTCAATGCTGCAGAAATTGATTGGTACACTTCCCCAGATCTGTGCCTCGACACGATCCTGTCTCAGAGCTCTACAGACAATTCCTTCGACCTCGTGGCTTGGTTTTTGCTCTGACATGCACTGTCAACTGAGGGACCTTATATAGACAGGTGTGTGCCTTTCCAAATCATGTCCAATCAATTGAATTTATGACAGGTGGACTCCAATCAAATTCTAGAAAAATCTCAAGGATGATCAATGTAAACAGGAAGCACCTGAGGTCAATGGAAACAGGAAGCACCTGAGGTCAATGGAAACAGGAAGCACCTGAGGTTAATGGAAACAGGAAGCACCCGAGGTCAATGGAAACAGGATGCACCTGAGGTCAATGGAAACAGGATGCACCTGAGGTCAATGGAAACAGGATGCACCTGAGGTCAATGGAAACAGGATGCACCTGAGGTCAATGGAAACAGGATGCACCTGAGGTCAATGGAAACAGGAAACACCTGAGGTCAATGGAAACAGGATGCACCTGAGGTCAATGGAAACAGGATGCACCTGAGGTCAATGGAAACAGGAAGCACCTGAGCTCAATGGAAACAGGAAGCACCTGAGGTCAATGGAAACAGGAAACAGGAAGCAGGAAGCACCTGAGGTCAATGGAAACAGGAAGCACCTGAGGTCAACGGAAACAGGAAGCACCTGAGGTCAATGGAAACAGGAAGCACCTGAGGTCAATGGAAACAGGAAGCACCTGAGGTCAATGGAAACAGGAAGCACCTGAGGTCAATGGAAACAGAAAGCACCTGAGGTCAATGTCAAGTGTCACAGCAAAAGGTGTGAATACTTAAATAAGGTATTTACAAAAATGTCTAGAAACCTGTTTTCACTCTGTTATTATGTGGTATTGTATGTAGATTGATGAGGAGGCTGTAACATAACAACATGTCTAAAAGGACTTGGGGTCTGAATACTTTCTGAATGCATTGTGTTTATACACAGAGGAAATCGGAAGTTTACATACACTGAGGTTGGAGTCATTAAAACTCGTTTTTCAAACCACTACACATATTTCTTGTTAACAAACTATAGTTTTTCCAACAATTTTTCCAACAATTGTTTACTGGCAGATTAGTTCACCGTATCACAATTCCAGTGGGTCAGAAGTTTACATACACTAAGTTGACTGTGCCTTTAAACAGCTTGGAAAATTCCAGAAAATGATGTCATGGCTTTAGAAGCTTCTGATAGGCTAATTGACATCATTTGAGTCAATTGGAGGTGTACCTGTGGATGTATTTCAAGGCCTACCTTCAAACTCAGTGCCTATTTACTTGACATCATGGGAAAATCTAAAGAAATCAGCCAAGATCTCAGAAAAAGTATTGTAGACCTCCACAAGTCTGGTTCATCATTGGAAGCAATTTCTAAACACCTGAAGGTACCACGATCATCTGTACAAACAACAGTACGCAAGTATAAACACCATGGGACCACGCAGCCGTCATACCGCTGTAACGGCTTTCTTCTGTGGACGAGGGAACGGACCAAAGGTTAGAGGTCAACGTGTTTAATAAAGACGATAACGTGAACACTACAAAATACCAAAACAACAAATGTGAAAAACCAAACCAGTCCTATGTGGTGCATAGACACAAAGACAGGAAACAACCACCCACAAGACCCAACACAAAACAGGCTACCTAAATATGGTTCCCAATCAGAGACAATGACAAACACCTGCCTCTGATTGAGAACCATATCAGGCCAAACAACAAACCCAACATAGAAACACAAAACATAGAATGCCCACTCAGCTCACGTCCTGACCAACACTAAAACAAAGAAAACACAAAAGAACTATGGTCAGAACGTGACAACCGCTCAGGAAGGAAACGCGTTCGGTCTCCTAGAGATGAACGTACTTTGGTGCGAAAAGTGCAAATCAATCCCAGAACAACAGCAAAGGACCTTGTGAAGATGCTGCAGGAAACAGGTACAAAGGTATCTATATCCACAGTAAAACGAGTCCTATATCGACACAAAGGCCGCTCAGCAAGGAAGAAGCCACTGCTCCAAAACCGCCATAAAAAAGCCAGACTATGGCTTGCAACTGCACATGGGGACACAGATCGTACTTTTTGGAGAAATGTCCTCTGGTCTGATGAAGCAAAAATAGAACTGTTTTCCCATAATGACCATCGTTATGTTTGGAGGGAAAAGGGGGGTGGCTTGCAAGCCGAAGAACACCAGCATCATGTTGTGGGGGTGCTTTGCTGCAGGAGAGACTGGTGCACTTCACAAAATTGATGACATCATGAGGCAGGAAAATGATGTGGATATATTGAAGCAACATCTCAAGACATCAGTCAGGAAGTTAAAGCTTGGTCTTAAATGGGTCTTCCAAATGGACAATGACCCCAAGCATACGTCCAAAGTTGTGGTAAAATGGCTTAAGGACAACCAAGTCAAGGTATTGGAGTGACCATCACAAAGCGCTGACCTCAATCCTATAGAACATTTGTGGGCAGAACTGAAAAAGTGTATGCAAGCAAACAGGCCTACAAACCTGACTCAGTAACACCAGCTCTGTCAGGAGGAATGGGGCCAAAATTCACTCAACTGATTCTTGGGAGCTTTTGGAAGTTTTAAAGGCAATGCTACCAAATACTAATTGACTGTATGTAAACGTCTGACTCACTGGGAATGTGATGAAAGAAATAAAAGCTGAAATAAATCATTCTATCTACTATTATTCTGACATTTCACATTCTTAAAATAAAGTGGTGATCCTAACTGACCTAAAACAGGGAATTGTTACTAGGATTAAATGTCAGGAACATCCTCTCATCAGGCCACAAAGCCAGGGGATAGCTGTGTGGGGCAGGGCTGTGTAAGTTAACATACATCCTATCATCAGGCCACACAGCCAGGGGATAGCTGTGTGGGGCAGGGCTGTGTAAGTCAACATACATCCTATCATCAGGCCACACAGCCAGGGGATAGCTGTGTGGGGCAGGGCTGTGTAAGTCAACATACATCCTCTCATCAGGCCACACAGCCAGGGGATGGCTGTGTGGGGCAGGGCTGTGTAAGTCAACAAACATCCTCTCATCAGGCCACACAGCCAGGGGATAGCTGTGTGGGGCAGGGCTGTGTAAGTCAACATACATCCTATCATCAGGCCACACAGCCAGGGGATAGCTGTGTGGGGCAGGGCTGTGTAAGTCAACATACATCCTCTCATCAGGCCACACAGCCAGGGGATAGCTGTGTGTGGCAGGGCAGTATTATACAGTCAGACAGAGACAGAGAGGAGGTTTGTTTCTTTAAGGAGGATTCTCCCCTAATTACATCTGCAACCCGGCTGTTTGGCTGCCAACAGAGATACTTTACTGTACAGTGTGTGTGTGTGTGTGTGTGTGTGTGTGTGTGTGTGTGTGTGTGTGTGTGTGTGTGTGTGTGTGTGTGTGTGTGTGTGTGTGTGTGTGTGTGTGTGTGTGTGTGTGTGTGTTGTGTGTGTGTGTGTTATCCCCACTCAGTCTAATACTGTTATCCCCACTCAGTCTAATACTGTTATCCCCACTCAGTCTAATACAGTCTAATACTGTTAACCTCACTCAGTCTAATACAGTCTAAAACTGTTAACCCCACTCAGTCTAATACCGTTATCCGCACTCAGTCTAATACCGTTATCCCCACTCAGTCTAATACTGTTATCCCCACTCAGTCTAATACCGTTATCCCCACTCAGTCTAATACCGTTATCCGCACTCAGTCTAATACCGTTATCCCCACTCAGTCTAATACTGTTATCTCCACTCAGTCTAATACTGTTATCCCCACTCAGTCTAATACTGTTATCTCCACTCAGTCTAATACCGTTATCCCCACTCAGTCTAATACCGTTATCCCCACTCAGTCTAATACCGTTATCCCCACTCAGTCTAACACCGTTATCCCCACTCAGTCTAACACTGTTATCCTCACTCAGTCTAATACCGTTATCCCCACTCAGTCTAATACCGTTATCCCCACTCAGTCTAATACCGTTATCCCCACTCAGTCTAACACTGTTATCCCCACTCAGTCTAATACCGTTATCCCCACTCAGTCTAATACTGTTATCCCCACTCAGTCTAATACCGTTATCCCCACTCAGTATAACACTGTTATCCCCACTCAGTCTAATACAGTTATCCCCACTCAGTCTAATACTGTTATCCCCACTCAGTCTAATACCGTTATCCCCACTCAGTCTAATACTGTTATCCCCACTCAGTCTAATACCGTTATCCCCACTCAGTCTAATACCGTTATCCCCACTCAGTCTAATACCGTTATCCCCACTCAGTCTAATACTGTTATCCCCACTCAGTCTAATACCGTTATCCCCACTCAGTCTAATACTGTTATCTCCACTCAGTCTAATACTGTTATCCCCACTCAGTCTAATACCGTTATCCCCACTCAGTCTAACACTGTTATCCCCACTCAGTCTAATACAGTTATCCCCACTCAGTCTAATACTGTTATCCCCACTCAGTCTAATACCGTTATCCCCACTCAGTCTAACACTGTTATCCCCACTCAGTCTAATACAGTTATCCCCACTCAGTCTAACACTGTTATCCCCACTCAGTCTAATACAGTTATCCCCACTCAGTCTAACACTGTTATCCCCACTCAGTCTAATACAGTTATCCCCACTCAGTCTAACACTGTTATCCCCACTCAGTCTAATACTGTTATCTCCACTCAGTCTAACACTGTTATCCCCACTCAGTCTAATACTGTTATCCCCACTCAGTCTAATCCTGTTATCCCCACTCAGTCTAATACTGTTATCCCCACTCAGTATAATACAGTTATCCCCACTCAGTCTAACACTGTTATCCCCACTCAGTCTAATACCGTTATCCCCACTCAGTCTAATACTGTTATCTCCACTCAGTCTAACACTGTTATCCCCACTCAGTCTAATACTGTTATCCCCACTCAGTCTAATCCTGTTATCCCCACTCAGTCTAATACCGTTATCCCAACTCAGTCTAATACTGTTATCCCCACTCAGTCTAATACCGTTATCCCCACTCAGTCTAATACCGTTATCTCCACTCAGTCTAATACCGTTATCCCCACTCAGTCTAATACCGTTATCCCCACTCAGTCTAATACAGTTATCCCCACTCAGTCTAATACCGTTATCCCCACTCAGTCTAATACAGTCTAATACTGTTATCCCCACTCAGTCTAATACCGTTATCCCCACTCAGTCTAATACTGTTATCCCCACTCAGTCTAACACTGTTATCCCCACTCAGTCTAATACCGTTATCCCCACTCAGTCTAATACCGTTATCCCCACTCAGTCTAATACTGTTATCCCCACTCAGTCTAATACAGTTATCCCCACTCAGTCTAATACCGTTATCCCCACTCAGTCTAATACCGTTATCCCCACTCAGTCTAATACCGTTATCCCCACTCAGTCTAACACTGTTATCCCCACTCAGTCTAATACCGTTATCCCCACTCAGTCTAATACCGTTATCCCCACTCAGTCTAATACCGTTATCCCCACTCAGTCTAATACCGTTATCCCCACTCAGTCTAATACTGTTATCCCCACTCAGTCTAACACTGTTATCCCCACTCAGTCTAATACCGTTATCCCCACTCAGTCTAATACAGTCTAATACTGTTATCCCCACTCAGTCTAATACCGTTATCCCCACTCAGTCTAATACTGTTATCCCCACTCAGTCTAATACAGTTATCCCCACTCAGTCTAATACCGTTATCCCCACTCAGTCTAATACAGTCTAATACTGTTATCCCCACTCAGTCTAATACCGTTATCCCCACTCAGTCTAATAATGTTATCCCCACTCAGTCTAATACCGTTATCCCCACTCAGTCTAATACCGTTATCCCCACTCAGTCTAATACTGTTATCCCCACTCAGTCTAAAACTGTTATCCCCACTCAGTCTAATACCGTTATCCCCACTCAGTCTAATACCGTTATCCCCACTCAGTCTAACACTGTTATCCCCACTCAGTCTAATACAGTTATCCCCACTCAGTCTAATACCGTTATCCCCACTCAGTCTAATACCGTTATCCCCACTCAGTCTAATACCGTTATCCCCACTCAGTCTAACACTGTTATCCCCACTCAGTCTAATACCGTTATCCCCACTCAGTCTAATACCGTTATCCCCACTCAGTCTAATACCGTTATCCCCACTCAGTCTAATACCGTTATCCCCACTCAGTCTAATACCGTTATCCCCACTCAGTCTAATACCGTTATCTCCACTCAGTCTAATACAGTTATCCCCACTCAGTCTAATACAGTTATCCAGACTCAGTCTAATATCGTTATCCCCACTCAGTCTAATACCGTTATCTCCACTCAGTCTAATACAGTCTAATACCGTTATCCCCACTCAGTCTAATACAGTTATCCCCACTCAGTCTAATACCGTTATCTCCACTCAGTCTAATACCGTTATCCCCACTCAGTCTAATACTGTTATCCCCACTCAGTCTAATACCGTTATCCCCACTCAGTCTAATACAGTCTAATACCGTTATCCCCACTCAGTCTAATACAGTTATCCCCACTCAGTCTAATACCGTTATCCCCACTCAGTCTAATACCGTTATCCCCACTCAGTCTAATACCGTTATCCCCACTCAGTCTAATACCGTTATCCCCCCACTCAGTCTAATACCGTTATCCCCACTCAGTCCGTTATCCCCATACCGTTATCCCCACTCAGTCTAATACCGTTATCTCCACTCAGTCTAATACAGTTATCCCCACTCAGTCTAATACAGTTATCCCCACTCAGTCTAATACCGTTATCCCCACTCAGTCTAATACCGTTATCTCCACTCAGTCTAATACAGTCTAATACCGTTATCCCCACTCAGTCTAATACAGTTATCCCCACTCAGTCTAATACCGTTATCTCCACTCAGTCTAATACCGTTATCCCCACTCAGTCTAATACCGTTATCCCCACTCAGTCTAATACTGTTATCCCCACTCAGTCTAATACCGTTATCCCCACTCAGTCTAATACCGTTATCCCCACTCAGTCTAATACAGTTATCCCCACTCAGTCTAATACCGTTATCCCCACTCAGTCTAATACCGTTATCCCCACTCAGTCTAATACAGTTATCCCCACTCAGTCTAATACCGTTATCCCCACTCGGTCTAACACTGTTATCCCCACTCAGTCTAATACCGTTATCCCCACTCAGTCTAACACTTTTATCTCCACTCAGTCTAATACCGTTATCCCCACTCAGTCTAATACCGTTATCCCCACTCAGTCTAATACCGTTATCCCCACTCAGTCTAATACCGTTATCCCCACTCAGTCTAATACCGTTATCCCCACTCAGTCTAATACCGTTATCCCCACTCAGTCTAATACCGTTATCCCCACTCAGTCTAATACCGTTATCTCCACTCAGTCTAATACTGTTATCCCCACTCAGTCTAACACTGTTATCCCCACTCAGTCTAATACCGTTATCCCCACTCAGTCTAATACCGTTATCCCCACTCAGTCTAATACCGATATCCCCACTCAGTCTAATACCGTTATCCCCACTCAGTCTAATACCGTTATCCCCACTCAGTCTAATACCGTTATCTCCACTCAGTCTAATACTGTTATCCCCACTCAGTCTAATACTGTTATCCCCACTCAGTCTAACACTGTTATCTCCACTCAGTCTAATACCGTTATCCCCACTCAGTCTAATACCGTTATCCCCACTCAGTCTAATACCGTTATCCCCACTCAGTCTAATACCGTTATCCCCACTCAGTCTAATACCGTTATCTCCACTCAGTCTAATACCGTTATCCCCACTCAGTCTAATACCGTTATCTCCACTCAGTCTAATACCGTTATCCCCACTCAGTCTAATACCGTTATCCCCACTCAGTCTAATACCGTTATCCCCACTCAGTCTAATACCGTTATCCCCACTCAGTCTAATACCGTTATCCCCACTCAGTCTAATACCGTTATCCCCACTCAGTCTAATACAGTTATCCCCACTCAGTCTAATACCGTTATCCCCACTCAGTCTAATACCGTTATCCCCACTCAGTCTAATACCGTTATCCCCACTCAGTCTAATACCGTTATCCCCACTCAGTCAAATACCGTTATCCCCACTCAGTCTAATACCGTTATCCCCACTCAGTCTAATACCGTTATCCCCACTCCGTCTAACACTGTTATCCCCACTCAGTCTAATACCGTTATCCCCACTCAGTCTAATACCGTTATCCCCACTCAGTCTAATACCGTTATCCCCACTCAGTCTAATACCGTTATCCCCACTCAGTCTAATACTGTTATCCCCACTCAGTCTAACACTGTTATCCCCACTCAGTCTAATACCGTTATCCCCACTCAGTCTAATACCGTTATCCCCACTCAGTCTAATACTGTTATCCCCACTCAGTCTAATACAGTTATCCCCACTCAGTCTAATACCGTTATCCCCACTCAGTCTAATACAGTCTAATACTGTTATCCCCACTCAGTCTAATACCGTTATCCCCACTCAGTCTAATACTGTTATCCCCACTCAGTCTAACACTGTTATCCCCACTCAGTCTAATACCGTTATCCCCACTCAGTCTAATACCGTTATCCCCACTCAGTCTAATACTGTTATCCCCACTCAGTCTAATACAGTTATCCCCACTCAGTCTAATACCGTTATCCCCACTCAGTCTAATACCGTTATCCCCACTCAGTCTAATACCGTTATCCCCACTCAGTCTAACACTGTTATCCCCACTCAGTCTAATACCGTTATCCCCACTCAGTCTAATACCGTTATCCCCACTCAGTCTAATACCGTTATCCCCACTCAGTCTAATACCGTTATCCCCACTCAGTCTAATACTGTTATCCCCACTCAGTCTAACACTGTTATCCCCACTCAGTCTAATACCGTTATCCCCACTCAGTCTAATACCGTTATCCCCACTCAGTCTAATACTGTTATCCCCACTCAGTCTAATACAGTTAACCCCACTCAGTCTAATACCGTTATCCCCACTCAGTCTAATACCGTTATCTCCACTCAGTCTAATACAGTTATCCCCACTCAGTCTAATACCGTTATCCCCACTCAGTCTAATACCGTTATCTCCACTCAGTCTAATACAGTCTAATACTGTTATCCCCACTCAGTCTAATACAGTTATCCCCACTCAGTCTAATACCGTTATCTCCACTCAGTCTAATACCGTTATCCCCACTCAGTCTAATACTGTTATCCCCACTCAGTCTAATACCGTTATCCCCACTCAGTCTAATACAGTCTAATACCATTATCCCCACTCAGTCTAATACAGTTATCCCCACTCAGTCTAATACCGTTATCCCCACTCAGTCTAATACCGTTATCCCCACTCAGTCTAATACCGTTATCCCCACTCAGTCTAACACCGTTATCCCCACTCAGTCTAATACCGTTATCCCCACTCAGTCTAATACCGTTATCCCCACTCAGTCTAATACCGTTATCCCCACTCAGTCTAATACTGTTATCCCCACTCAGTCTAACACTGTTATCCCCACTCAGTCTAATACCGTTATCCCCACTCAGTCTAATACCGTTATCCCCACTCAGTCTAATACTGTTATCCCCACTCAGTCTAATACAGTTATCCCCACTCAGTCTAATACCGTTATCCCCACTCAGTCTAATACCGTTATCCCCACTCAGTCTAATACCGTTATCCCCACTCAGTCTAACACTGTTATCCCCACTCAGTCTAATACCGTTATCCCCACTCAGTCTAATACCGTTATCCCCACTCAGTCTAATACCGTTATCCCCACTCAGTCTAATACCGTTATCCCCACTCAGTCTAATACTGTTATCCCCACTCAGTCTAACACTGTTATCCCCACTCAGTCTAATACCGTTATCCCCACTCAGTCTAATACCGTTATCCCCACTCAGTCTAATACTGTTATCCCCACTCAGTCTAATACAGTTATCCCCACTCAGTCTAATACCGTTATCCCCACTCAGTCTAATACCGTTATCCCCACTCAGTCTAATACCGTTATCCCCACTCAGTCTAACACCGTTATCCCCACTCAGTCTAATACCGTTATCCCCACTCAGTCTAATACCGTTATCCCCACTCAGTCTAATACCGTTATCCCCACTCAGTCTAATACTGTTATCCCCACTCAGTCTAACACTGTTATCCCCACTCAGTCTAATACCGTTATCCCCACTCAGTCTAATACCGTTATCCCCACTCAGTCTAATACTGTTATCCCCACTCAGTCTAATACAGTTATCCCCACTCAGTCTAATACCGTTATCCCCACTCAGTCTAATACCGTTATCCCCACTCAGTCTAATACAGTTATCCCCACTCAGTCTAACACTGTTATCCCCACTCAGTCTAATACCGTTATCCCCACTCAGTCTAATACCGTTATCCCCACTCAGTCTAATACCGTTATCCCCACTCAGTCTAATACCGTTATCCCCACTCAGTCTAATACTGTTATCCCCACTCAGTCTAACACTGTTATCCCCACTCAGTCTAATACCGTTATCCCCACTCAGTCTAATACTGTTATCCCCACTCAGTCTAATACAGTTATCCCCACTCAGTCTAATACCGTTATCCCCACTCAGTCTAATACCGTTATCCCCACTCAGTCTAATACCGTTATCCCCACTCAGTCTAATACCGTTATCCCCACTCCGTCTAACACTGTTATCCCCACTCAGTCTAATACCGTTATCCCCACTCAGTCTAATACAGTCTAATACTGTTATCCCCACTCAGTCTAATACCATTATCCCCACTCAGTCTAATACTGTTATCCCCACTCAGTCTAACACTGTTATCCCCACTCAGTCTAATACCGTTATCCCCACTCAGTCTAATACCGTTATCCCCACTCAGTCTAATACTGTTATCCCCACTCAGTCTAATACAGTTATCCCCACTCAGTCTAATACCGTTATCCCCACTCAGTCTAATACCGTTATCCCCACTCAGTCTAATACCGTTATCCCCACTCAGTCTAACACTGTTATCCCCACTCAGTCTAATACCGTTATCCCCACTCAGTCTAATACCGTTATCCCCACTCAGTCTAATACCGTTATCCCCACTCAGTCTAATACCGTTATCCCCACTCAGTCTAATACTGTTATCCCCACTCAGTCTAACACTGTTATCCCCACTCAGTCTAATACCGTTATCCCCACTCAGTCTAATACCGTTATCCCCACTCAGTCTAACACTGTTATCCCCACTCAGTCTAATACAGTTATCCCCACTCAGTCTAATACCGTTATCCCCACTCAGTCTAATACCGTTATCCCCACTCAGTCTAATACCGTTATCCCCACTCAGTCTAACACTGTTATCCCCACTCAGTCTAATACCGTTATCCCCACTCAGTCTAATACCGTTATCCCCACTCAGTCTAATACCGTTATCCCCACTCAGTCTAATACCGTTATCCCCACTCAGTCTAATACCGTTATCCCCACTCAGTCTAATACCGTTATCTCCACTCAGTCTAATACAGTTATCCCCACTCAGTCTAATACAGTTATCCAGACTCAGTCTAATACCGTTATCCCCACTCAGTCTAATACCGTTATCTCCACTCAGTCTAATACAGTCTAATACCGTTATCCCCACTCAGTCTAATACAGTTATCCCCACTCAGTCTAATACCGTTATCTCCACTCAGTCTAATACCGTTATCCCCACTCAGTCTAATACTGTTATCCCCACTCAGTCTAATACCGTTATCCCCACTCAGTCTAATACAGTCTAATACCATTATCCCCACTCAGTCTAATACAGTTATCCCCACTCAGTCTAATACCGTTTTCCCCACTCAGTCTAATACCGTTATCCCCACTCAGTCTAATACCGTTATCCCCACTCAGTCTAACACTGTTATCCCCACTCAGTCTAATACCGTTATCCCCACTCAGTCTAATACCGTTATCCCCACTCAGTCTAATACCGTTATCCCCACTCAGTCTAATACCGTTATCCCCACTCAGTCTAATACCGTTATCCCCACTCAGTCTAATACAGTTATCCCCACTCAGTCTAATACAGTTATCCCCACTCAGTCTAATACCGTTATCCCCACTCAGTCTAATACCGTTATCTCCACTCAGTCTAATACAGTCTAATACCGTTATCCCCACTCAGTCTAATACAGTTATCCCCACTCAGTCTAATACCGTTATCTCCACTCAGTCTAATACCGTTATCCCCACTCAGTCTAATACCGTTATCCCCACTCAGTCTAATACTGTTATCCCCACTCAGTCTAATACCGTTATCCCCACTCAGTCTAATACCGTTATCCCCACTCAGTCTAATACAGTTATCCCCACTCAGTCTAATACCGTTATCCCCACTCAGTCTAATACCGTTATCCCCACTCAGTCTAATACAGTTATCCCCACTCAGTCTAATACCGTTATCCCCACTCAGTCTAACACTGTTATCCCCACTCAGTCTAATACCGTTATCCCCACTCAGTCTAACACTGTTATCTCCACTCAGTCTAATACCGTTATCCCCACTCAGTCTAATACCGTTATCCCCACTCAGTCTAATACCGTTATCCCCACTCAGTCTAATACCGTTATCCCCACTCAGTCTAATACCGTTATCCCCACTCAGTCTAATACCGTTATCCCCACTCAGTCTAATACCGTTATCCCCACTCAGTCTAATACCGTTATCTCCACTCAGTCTAATACTGTTATCCCCACTCAGTCTAACACTGTTATCCCCACTCAGTCTAATACCGTTATCCCCACTCAGTCTAATACCGTTATCCCCACTCAGTCTAATACCGATATCCCCACTCAGTCTAATACCGTTATCCCCACTCAGTCTAATACCGTTATCCCCACTCAGTCTAATACCGTTATCTCCACTCAGTCTAATACTGTTATCCCCACTCAGTCTAATACTGTTATCCCCACTCAGTCTAACACTGTTATCTCCACTCAGTCTAATACCGTTATCCCCACTCAGTCTAATACCGTTATCCCCACTCAGTCTAATACCGTTATCCCCACTCAGTCTAATACCGTTATCCCCACTCAGTCTAATACCGTTATCCCCACTCAGTCTAATACCGTTATCCCCACTCAGTCTAATACCGTTATCTCCACTCAGTCTAATACCGTTATCCCCACTCAGTCTAATACCGTTATCCCCACTCAGTCTAATACCGTTATCCCCACTCAGTCTAATACCGTTATCCCCACTCAGTCTAATACCGTTATCTCCACTCAGTCTAATACCGTTATCCCCACTCAGTCTAATACCGTTATCCCCACTCAGTCTAATACCGTTATCCCCACTCAGTCTAATACCGTTATCCCCACTCAGTCTAATACCGTTATCCCCACTCAGTCTAATACCGTTATCCCCACTCAGTCTAATACCGTTATCCCCACTCAGTCTAATACCGTTATCTCCACTCAGTCTAATACCGTTATCCCCACTCAGTCTAATACCGTTATCCCCACTCAGTCTAATACCGTTATCCCCACTCAGTCTAATACCGTTATCCCCACTCAGTCTAATACCGTTATCCCCACTCAGTCTAATACCGTTATCCCCACTCAGTCTAATACAGTTATCCCCACTCAGTCTAATACCGTTATCCCCACTCAGTCTAATACCGTTATCCCCACTCAGTCTAATACCGTTATCCCCACTCAGTCTAATACCGTTATCCCCACTCAGTCAAATACCGTTATCCCCACTCAGTCTAATACCGTTATCCCCACTCAGTCTAATACAGTTATCCCCACTCAGTCTAATACAGTTATCCCCACTCAGTCTAATACCGTTATCCCCACTCAGTCTAATACCGTTATCCCCACTCAGTCTAACACTGTTATCCCCACTCAGTCTAATACTGTTATCCCCACTCAGTCTAATACAGTTATCCCCACTCAGTCTAATACAGTTATCCCCACTCAGTCTAATACAGTTATCCCCACTCAGTCTAATACCGTTATCCCAACTCAGTCTAATACCGTTATCCCCACTCAGTCTAATACCGTTATCCCCACTCAGTCTAACACTGTTATCCCCACTCAGTCTAATACCGTTATCCCCACTCAGTCTAATACAGTCTAATACTGTTATCCCCACTCAGTCTAATACAGTCTAATACCGTTATCCCCACTCAGTCTAATACTGTTATCCCCACTCAGTCTAATACCGTTATCCCCACTCAGTCTAATACCGTTATCCCCACTCAGTCTAATACAGTCTAATACCGTTATCCCCACTCAGTCTAATACAGTCTAATACTGTTATCCCCACTCAGTCTAATACAGTCTAATACCGTTATCCCCACTCAGTCTAATACTGTTATCCCCACTCAGTCTAATACCGTTATCCCCACTCAGTCTAATACTGTTTTCCCCACTCAGTCTAATACCGTTATCCCCACTCACTCTAATACTGTTATCCCCACTCAGTCTAATACTGTTATCCCCACTCAGTCTAATACAGTTATCCCCACTCAGTCTAATACCGTTATCCCCACTCAGTCTAATGCAGTCTAATACCGTTATCCCCACTCAGTCTAATACAGTCTAATACTGTTATCCCCACTCAGTCTAATACAGTCTAATACCGTTATCCCCACTCAGTCTAATACTGTTATCCCCACTCAGTCTAATACCGTTATCCCCACTCAGTCTAATACTGTTATCCCCACTCAGTCTAATACTGTTATCCCCACTCAGTCTAATACTGTTATCCCCACTCAGTCTAATACCGTTATCCCCACTCAGTCTAATACTGTTATCCCCACTCAGTCTAATACCGTTATCCCCACTCAGTCTAATACTGTTATCCCCACTCAGTCTAATACTGTTATCCCCACTCAGTCTAATACTGTTATCCCCACTCAGTCTAATACTGTTATCCCCACTCAGTCTAATACTGTTATCCCCACTCAGTCTAATACTGTTATCCCCACTCAGTCTAATACTGTTATCCCCACTCAGTCTAATACAGTCTAATACCGTTATCCCCACTCAGTCTAATATTGTTATCCCCACTCATTATAATACCGTTATCCCCACTCAGTCTAATACCGTTATCCCCACTCAGTCTAATACAGTCTAATACCGTTATCCCCACTCAGTCTAATACAGTCTAATACTGTTATCCCCACTCAGTCTAATACAGTCTAATACCGTTATCCCCACTCAGTCTAATACTGTTATCCCCACTCAGTCTAATACCGTTATCCCCACTCAGTCTAATACCGTTATCCCCACTCAGTCTAATACTGTTATCCCCACTCAGTCTAACACTGTTATCCCCACTCAGTCTAACACTGTTATCCCCACTCAGTCTAACACTGTTATCCCCACTCAGTCTAATACCGTTATCCCCACTCAGTCTAATACCGTTATCCCCACTCAGTCTAATACCGATATCCCCACTCAGTCTAATACCGTTATCCCCACTCAGTCTAATACCGTTATCCCCACTCAGTCTAATACCGTTATCTCCACTCAGTCTAATACTGTTATCCCCACTCAGTCTAATACTGTTATCCCCACTCAGTCTAACACTGTTATCTCCACTCAGTCTAATACCGTTATCCCCACTCAGTCTAATACCGTTATCCCCACTCAGTCTAATACCGTTATCCCCACTCAGTCTAATACCGTTATCCCCACTCAGTCTAATACCGTTATCTCCACTCAGTCTAATACCGTTATCCCCACTCAGTCTAATACCGTTATCTCCACTCAGTCTAATACCGTTATCCCCACTCAGTCTAATACCGTTATCCCCACTCAGTCTAATACCGTTATCCCCACTCAGTCTAATACCGTTATCCCCACTCAGTCTAATACCGTTATCCCCACTCAGTCTAATACCGTTATCCCCACTCAGTCTAATACAGTTATCCCCACTCAGTCTAATACCGTTATCCCCACTCAGTCTAATACCGTTATCCCCACTCAGTCTAATACCGTTATCCCCACTCAGTCTAATACCGTTATCCCCACTCAGTCAAATACCGTTATCCCCACTCAGTCTAATACCGTTATCCCCACTCAGTCTAATACCGTTATCCCCACTCAGTCTAACACTGTTATCCCCACTCAGTCTAATACCGTTATCCCCACTCAGTCTAATACCGTTATCCCCACTCAGTCTAATACCGTTATCCCCACTCAGTCTAATACCGTTATCCCCACTCAGTCTAATACTGTTATCCCCACTCAGTCTAACACTGTTATCCCCACTCAGTCTAATACCGTTATCCCCACTCAGTCTAATACCGTTATCCCCACTCAGTCTAATACTGTTATCCCCACTCAGTCTAATACAGTTATCCCCACTCAGTCTAATACCGTTATCCCCACTCAGTCTAATACAGTCTAATACTGTTATCCCCACTCAGTCTAATACCGTTATCCCCACTCAGTCTAATACTGTTATCCCCACTCAGTCTAACACTGTTATCCCCACTCAGTCTAATACCGTTATCCCCACTCAGTCTAATACCGTTATCCCCACTCAGTCTAATACTGTTATCCCCACTCAGTCTAATACAGTTATCCCCACTCAGTCTAATACCGTTATCCCCACTCAGTCTAATACCGTTATCCCCACTCAGTCTAATACCGTTATCCCCACTCAGTCTAACACTGTTATCCCCACTCAGTCTAATACCGTTATCCCCACTCAGTCTAATACCGTTATCCCCACTCAGTCTAATACCGTTATCCCCACTCAGTCTAATACCGTTATCCCCACTCAGTCTAATACTGTTATCCCCACTCAGTCTAACACTGTTATCCCCACTCAGTCTAATACCGTTATCCCCACTCAGTCTAATACCGTTATCCCCACTCAGTCTAATACTGTTATCCCCACTCAGTCTAATACAGTTAACCCCACTCAGTCTAATACCGTTATCCCCACTCAGTCTAATACCGTTATCTCCACTCAGTCTAATACAGTTATCCCCACTCAGTCTAATACCGTTATCCCCACTCAGTCTAATACCGTTATCTCCACTCAGTCTAATACAGTCTAATACTGTTATCCCCACTCAGTCTAATACAGTTATCCCCACTCAGTCTAATACCGTTATCTCCACTCAGTCTAATACCGTTATCCCCACTCAGTCTAATACTGTTATCCCCACTCAGTCTAATACCGTTATCCCCACTCAGTCTAATACAGTCTAATACCATTATCCCCACTCAGTCTAATACAGTTATCCCCACTCAGTCTAATACCGTTATCCCCACTCAGTCTAATACCGTTATCCCCACTCAGTCTAATACCGTTATCCCCACTCAGTCTAACACCGTTATCCCCACTCAGTCTAATACCGTTATCCCCACTCAGTCTAATACCGTTATCCCCACTCAGTCTAATACCGTTATCCCCACTCAGTCTAATACTGTTATCCCCACTCAGTCTAACACTGTTATCCCCACTCAGTCTAATACCGTTATCCCCACTCAGTCTAATACCGTTATCCCCACTCAGTCTAATACTGTTATCCCCACTCAGTCTAATACAGTTATCCCCACTCAGTCTAATACCGTTATCCCCACTCAGTCTAATACCGTTATCCCCACTCAGTCTAATACCGTTATCCCCACTCAGTCTAACACTGTTATCCCCACTCAGTCTAATACCGTTATCCCCACTCAGTCTAATACCGTTATCCCCACTCAGTCTAATACCGTTATCCCCACTCAGTCTAATACCGTTATCCCCACTCAGTCTAATACTGTTATCCCCACTCAGTCTAACACTGTTATCCCCACTCAGTCTAATACCGTTATCCCCACTCAGTCTAATACCGTTATCCCCACTCAGTCTAATACTGTTATCCCCACTCAGTCTAATACAGTTATCCCCACTCAGTCTAATACCGTTATCCCCACTCAGTCTAATACCGTTATCCCCACTCAGTCTAATACCGTTATCCCCACTCAGTCTAACACCGTTATCCCCACTCAGTCTAATACCGTTATCCCCACTCAGTCTAATACCGTTATCCCCACTCAGTCTAATACCGTTATCCCCACTCAGTCTAATACTGTTATCCCCACTCAGTCTAACACTGTTATCCCCACTCAGTCTAATACCGTTATCCCCACTCAGTCTAATACCGTTATCCCCACTCAGTCTAATACTGTTATCCCCACTCAGTCTAATACAGTTATCCCCACTCAGTCTAATACCGTTATCCCCACTCAGTCTAATACCGTTATCCCCACTCAGTCTAATACCGTTATCCCCACTCAGTCTAACACTGTTATCCCCACTCAGTCTAATACCGTTATCCCCACTCAGTCTAATACCGTTATCCCCACTCAGTCTAATACCGTTATCCCCACTCAGTCTAATACCGTTATCCCCACTCAGTCTAATACTGTTATCCCCACTCAGTCTAACACTGTTATCCCCACTCAGTCTAATACCGTTATCCCCACTCAGTCTAATACTGTTATCCCCACTCAGTCTAATACAGTTATCCCCACTCAGTCTAATACCGTTATCCCCACTCAGTCTAATACCGTTATCCCCACTCAGTCTAATACCGTTATCCCCACTCAGTCTAATACCGTTATCCCCACTCAGTCTAACACTGTTATCCCCACTCAGTCTAATACCGTTATCCCCACTCAGTCTAATACAGTCTAATACTGTTATCCCCACTCAGTCTAATACCGTTATCCCCACTCAGTCTAATACTGTTATCCCCACTCAGTCTAACACTGTTATCCCCACTCAGTCTAATACCGTTATCCCCACTCAGTCTAATACCGTTATCCCCACTCAGTCTAATACTGTTATCCCCACTCAGTCTAATACAGTTATCCCCACTCAGTCTAATACCGTTATCCCCACTCAGTCTAATACCGTTATCCCCACTCAGTCTAATACCGTTATCCCCACTCAGTCTAACACTGTTATCCCCACTCAGTCTAATACCGTTATCCCCACTCAGTCTAATACCGTTATCCCCACTCAGTCTAATACCGTTATCCCCACTCAGTCTAATACCGTTATCCCCACTCAGTCTAATACTGTTATCCCCACTCAGTCTAACACTGTTATCCCCACTCAGTCTAATACCGTTATCCCCACTCAGTCTAATACCGTTATCCCCACTCAGTCTAACACTGTTATCCCCACTCAGTCTAATACAGTTATCCCCACTCAGTCTAATACCGTTATCCCCACTCAGTCTAATACCGTTATCCCCACTCAGTCTAATACCGTTATCCCCACTCAGTCTAACACTGTTATCCCCACTCAGTCTAATACCGTTATCCCCACTCAGTCTAATACCGTTATCCCCACTCAGTCTAATACCGTTATCCCCACTCAGTCTAATACCGTTATCCCCACTCAGTCTAATACCGTTATCCCCACTCAGTCTAATACCGTTATCTCCACTCAGTCTAATACAGTTATCCCCACTCAGTCTAATACAGTTATCCAGACTCAGTCTAATACCGTTATCCCCACTCAGTCTAATACCGTTATCTCCACTCAGTCTAATACAGTCTAATACCGTTATCCCCACTCAGTCTAATACAGTTATCCCCACTCAGTCTAATACCGTTATCTCCACTCAGTCTAATACCGTTATCCCCACTCAGTCTAATACTGTTATCCCCACTCAGTCTAATACCGTTATCCCCACTCAGTCTAATACAGTCTAATACCGTTATCCCCACTCAGTCTAATACAGTTATCCCCACTCAGTCTAATACCGTTATCCCCACTCAGTCTAATACCGTTATCCCCACTCAGTCTAATACCGTTATCCCCACTCAGTCTAACACTGTTATCCCCACTCAGTCTAATACCGTTATCCCCACTCAGTCTAATACCGTTATCCCCACTCAGTCTAATACCGTTATCCCCACTCAGTCTAATACCGTTATCCCCACTCAGTCTAATACCGTTATCTCCACTCAGTCTAATACAGTTATCCCCACTCAGTCTAATACAGTTATCCCCACTCAGTCTAATACCGTTATCCCCACTCAGTCTAATACCGTTATCTCCACTCAGTCTAATACAGTCTAATACCGTTATCCCCACTCAGTCTAATACAGTTATCCCCACTCAGTCTAATACCGTTATCTCCACTCAGTCTAATACCGTTATCCCCACTCAGTCTAATACCGTTATCCCCACTCAGTCTAATACTGTTATCCCCACTCAGTCTAATACCGTTATCCCCACTCAGTCTAATACCGTTATCCCCACTCAGTCTAATACAGTTATCCCCACTCAGTCTAATACCGTTATCCCCACTCAGTCTAATACCGTTATCCCCACTCAGTCTAATACAGTTATCCCCACTCAGTCTAATACCGTTATCCCCACTCAGTCTAACACTGTTATCCCCACTCAGTCTAATACCGTTATCCCCACTCAGTCTAATACCGTTATCCCCACTCAGTCTAATACCGTTATCCCCACTCAGTCTAATACCGTTATCCCCACTCAGTCTAATACCGTTATCCCCACTCAGTCTAATACCGTTATCCCCACTCAGTCTAATACCGTTATCCCCACTCAGTCTAATACTGTTATCCCCACTCAGTCTAACACTGTTATCCCCACTCAGTCTAATACCGTTATCCCCACTCAGTCTAATACCGTTATCCCCACTCAGTCTAATACTGTTATCCCCACTCAGTCTAATACAGTTATCCCCACTCAGTCTAATACCGTTATCCCCACTCAGTCTAATACCGTTATCTCCACTCAGTCTAATACAGTTATCCCCACTCAGTCTAATACCGTTATCCCCACTCAGTCTAATACCGTTATCTCCACTCAGTCTAATACAGTCTAATACTGTTATCCCCACTCAGTCTAATACAGTTATCCCCACTCAGTCTAATACCGTTATCTCCACTCAGTCTAATACCGTTATCCCCACTCAGTCTAATACTGTTATCCCCACTCAGTCTAATACCGTTATCCCCACTCAGTCTAATACAGTCTAATACCATTATCCCCACTCAGTCTAATACAGTTATCCCCACTCAGTCTAATACCGTTATCCCCACTCAGTCTAATACCGTTATCCCCACTCAGTCTAATACCGTTATCCCCACTCAGTCTAACACCGTTATCCCCACTCAGTCTAATACCGTTATCCCCACTCAGTCTAATACCGTTATCCCCACTCAGTCTAATACCGTTATCCCCACTCAGTCTAATACTGTTATCCCCACTCAGTCTAACACTGTTATCCCCACTCAGTCTAATACCGTTATCCCCACTCAGTCTAATACCGTTATCCCCACTCAGTCTAATACTGTTATCCCCACTCAGTCTAATACAGTTATCCCCACTCAGTCTAATACCGTTATCCCCACTCAGTCTAATACCGTTATCCCCACTCAGTCTAATACCGTTATCCCCACTCAGTCTAACACTGTTATCCCCACTCAGTCTAATACCGTTATCCCCACTCAGTCTAATACCGTTATCCCCACTCAGTCTAATACCGTTATCCCCACTCAGTCTAATACCGTTATCCCCACTCAGTCTAATACTGTTATCCCCACTCAGTCTAACACTGTTATCCCCACTCAGTCTAATACCGTTATCCCCACTCAGTCTAATACCGTTATCCCCACTCAGTCTAATACTGTTATCCCCACTCAGTCTAATACAGTTATCCCCACTCAGTCTAATACCGTTATCCCCACTCAGTCTAATACCGTTATCCCCACTCAGTCTAATACCGTTATCCCCACTCAGTCTAACACCGTTATCCCCACTCAGTCTAATACCGTTATCCCCACTCAGTCTAATACAGTTATCCCCACTCAGTCTAATACAGTTATCCCCACTCAGTCTAATACCGTTATCCCCACTCAGTCTAATACCGTTATCCCCACTCAGTCTAACACTGTTATCCCCACTCAGTCTAATACTGTTATCCCCACTCAGTCTAATACAGTTATCCCCACTCAGTCTAATACAGTTATCCCCACTCAGTCTAATACAGTTATCCCCACTCAGTCTAATACCGTTATCCCAACTCAGTCTAATACCGTTATCCCCACTCAGTCTAATACCGTTATCCCCACTCAGTCTAACACTGTTATCCCCACTCAGTCTAATACCGTTATCCCCACTCAGTCTAATACAGTCTAATACTGTTATCCCCACTCAGTCTAATACAGTCTAATACCGTTATCCCCACTCAGTCTAATACTGTTATCCCCACTCAGTCTAATACCGTTATCCCCACTCAGTCTAATACCGTTATCCCCACTCAGTCTAATACAGTCTAATACCGTTATCCCCACTCAGTCTAATACAGTCTAATACTGTTATCCCCACTCAGTCTAATACAGTCTAATACCGTTATCCCCACTCAGTCTAATACTGTTATCCCCACTCAGTCTAATACCGTTATCCCCACTCAGTCTAATACTGTTTTCCCCACTCAGTCTAATACCGTTATCCCCACTCACTCTAATACTGTTATCCCCACTCAGTCTAATACTGTTATCCCCACTCAGTCTAATACAGTTATCCCCACTCAGTCTAATACCGTTATCCCCACTCAGTCTAATGCAGTCTAATACCGTTATCCCCACTCAGTCTAATACAGTCTAATACTGTTATCCCCACTCAGTCTAATACAGTCTAATACCGTTATCCCCACTCAGTCTAATACTGTTATCCCCACTCAGTCTAATACCGTTATCCCCACTCAGTCTAATACTGTTATCCCCACTCAGTCTAATACTGTTATCCCCACTCAGTCTAATACTGTTATCCCCACTCAGTCTAATACCGTTATCCCCACTCAGTCTAATACTGTTATCCCCACTCAGTCTAATACCGTTATCCCCACTCAGTCTAATACTGTTATCCCCACTCAGTCTAATACTGTTATCCCCACTCAGTCTAATACTGTTATCCCCACTCAGTCTAATACTGTTATCCCCACTCAGTCTAATACTGTTATCCCCACTCAGTCTAATACTGTTATCCCCACTCAGTCTAATACTGTTATCCCCACTCAGTCTAATACAGTCTAATACCGTTATCCCCACTCAGTCTAATATTGTTATCCCCACTCATTATAATACCGTTATCCCCACTCAGTCTAATACCGTTATCCCCACTCAGTCTAATACAGTCTAATACCGTTATCCCCACTCAGTCTAATACAGTCTAATACTGTTATCCCCACTCAGTCTAATACAGTCTAATACCGTTATCCCCACTCAGTCTAATACTGTTATCCCCACTCAGTCTAATACCGTTATCCCCACTCAGTCTAATACCGTTATCCCCACTCAGTCTAATACTGTTATCCCCACTCAGTCTAACACTGTTATCCCCACTCAGTCTAACACTGTTATCCCCACTCAGTCTAACACTGTTATCCCCACTCAGTCTAATACCGTTATCCCCACTCAGTCTAATACCGTTATCCCCACTCAGTCTAATACCGATATCCCCACTCAGTCTAATACCGTTATCCCCACTCAGTCTAATACCGTTATCCCCACTCAGTCTAATACCGTTATCTCCACTCAGTCTAATACTGTTATCCCCACTCAGTCTAATACTGTTATCCCCACTCAGTCTAACACTGTTATCTCCACTCAGTCTAATACCGTTATCCCCACTCAGTCTAATACCGTTATCCCCACTCAGTCTAATACCGTTATCCCCACTCAGTCTAATACCGTTATCCCCACTCAGTCTAATACCGTTATCTCCACTCAGTCTAATACCGTTATCCCCACTCAGTCTAATACCGTTATCTCCACTCAGTCTAATACCGTTATCCCCACTCAGTCTAATACCGTTATCCCCACTCAGTCTAATACCGTTATCCCCACTCAGTCTAATACCGTTATCCCCACTCAGTCTAATACCGTTATCCCCACTCAGTCTAATACCGTTATCCCCACTCAGTCTAATACAGTTATCCCCACTCAGTCTAATACCGTTATCCCCACTCAGTCTAATACCGTTATCCCCACTCAGTCTAATACCGTTATCCCCACTCAGTCTAATACCGTTATCCCCACTCAGTCAAATACCGTTATCCCCACTCAGTCTAATACCGTTATCCCCACTCAGTCTAATACCGTTATCCCCACTCAGTCTAACACTGTTATCCCCACTCAGTCTAATACCGTTATCCCCACTCAGTCTAATACCGTTATCCCCACTCAGTCTAATACCGTTATCCCCACTCAGTCTAATACCGTTATCCCCACTCAGTCTAATACTGTTATCCCCACTCAGTCTAACACTGTTATCCCCACTCAGTCTAATACCGTTATCCCCACTCAGTCTAATACCGTTATCCCCACTCAGTCTAATACTGTTATCCCCACTCAGTCTAATACAGTTATCCCCACTCAGTCTAATACCGTTATCCCCACTCAGTCTAATACAGTCTAATACTGTTATCCCCACTCAGTCTAATACCGTTATCCCCACTCAGTCTAATACTGTTATCCCCACTCAGTCTAACACTGTTATCCCCACTCAGTCTAATACCGTTATCCCCACTCAGTCTAATACCGTTATCCCCACTCAGTCTAATACTGTTATCCCCACTCAGTCTAATACAGTTATCCCCACTCAGTCTAATACCGTTATCCCCACTCAGTCTAATACCGTTATCCCCACTCAGTCTAATACCGTTATCCCCACTCAGTCTAACACTGTTATCCCCACTCAGTCTAATACCGTTATCCCCACTCAGTCTAATACCGTTATCCCCACTCAGTCTAATACCGTTATCCCCACTCAGTCTAATACCGTTATCCCCACTCAGTCTAATACTGTTATCCCCACTCAGTCTAACACTGTTATCCCCACTCAGTCTAATACCGTTATCCCCACTCAGTCTAATACCGTTATCCCCACTCAGTCTAATACTGTTATCCCCACTCAGTCTAATACAGTTAACCCCACTCAGTCTAATACCGTTATCCCCACTCAGTCTAATACCGTTATCTCCACTCAGTCTAATACAGTTATCCCCACTCAGTCTAATACCGTTATCCCCACTCAGTCTAATACCGTTATCTCCACTCAGTCTAATACAGTCTAATACTGTTATCCCCACTCAGTCTAATACAGTTATCCCCACTCAGTCTAATACCGTTATCTCCACTCAGTCTAATACCGTTATCCCCACTCAGTCTAATACTGTTATCCCCACTCAGTCTAATACCGTTATCCCCACTCAGTCTAATACAGTCTAATACCATTATCCCCACTCAGTCTAATACAGTTATCCCCACTCAGTCTAATACCGTTATCCCCACTCAGTCTAATACCGTTATCCCCACTCAGTCTAATACCGTTATCCCCACTCAGTCTAACACCGTTATCCCCACTCAGTCTAATACCGTTATCCCCACTCAGTCTAATACCGTTATCCCCACTCAGTCTAATACCGTTATCCCCACTCAGTCTAATACTGTTATCCCCACTCAGTCTAACACTGTTATCCCCACTCAGTCTAATACCATTATCCCCACTCAGTCTAATACCGTTATCCCCACTCAGTCTAATACTGTTATCCCCACTCAGTCTAATACAGTTATCCCCACTCAGTCTAATACCGTTATCCCCACTCAGTCTAATACCGTTATCCCCACTCAGTCTAATACCGTTATCCCCACTCAGTCTAACACTGTTATCCCCACTCAGTCTAATACCGTTATCCCCACTCAGTCTAATACCGTTATCCCCACTCAGTCTAATACCGTTATCCCCACTCAGTCTAATACCGTTATCCCCACTCAGTCTAATACTGTTATCCCCACTCAGTCTAACACTGTTATCCCCACTCAGTCTAATACCGTTATCCCCACTCAGTCTAATACCGTTATCCCCACTCAGTCTAATACTGTTATCCCCACTCAGTCTAATACAGTTATCCCCACTCAGTCTAATACCGTTATCCCCACTCAGTCTAATACCGTTATCCCCACTCAGTCTAATACCGTTATCCCCACTCAGTCTAACACCATTATCCCCACTCAGTCTAATACCGTTATCCCCACTCAGTCTAATACCGTTATCCCCACTCAGTCTAATACCGTTATCCCCACTCAGTCTAATACTGTTATCCCCACTCAGTCTAACACTGTTATCCCCACTCAGTCTAATACCGTTATCCCCACTCAGTCTAATACCGTTATCCCCACTCAGTCTAATACTGTTATCCCCACTCAGTCTAATACAGTTATCCCCACTCAGTCTAATACCGTTATCCCCACTCAGTCTAATACCGTTATCCCCACTCAGTCTAATACCGTTATCCCCACTCAGTCTAACACTGTTATCCCCACTCAGTCTAATACCGTTATCCCCACTCAGTCTAATACCGTTATCCCCACTCAGTCTAATACCGTTATCCCCACTCAGTCTAATACCGTTATCCCCACTCAGTCTAATACTGTTATCCCCACTCAGTCTAACACTGTTATCCCCACTCAGTCTAATACCGTTATCCCCACTCAGTCTAATACTGTTATCCCCACTCAGTCTAATACAGTTATCCCCACTCAGTCTAATACCGTTATCCCCACTCAGTCTAATACCGTTATCCCCACTCAGTCTAATACCGTTATCCCCACTCAGTCTAATACCGTTATCCCCACTCAGTCTAACACTGTTATCCCCACTCAGTCTAATACCGTTATCCCCACTCAGTCTAATACAGTCTAATACTGTTATCCCCACTCAGTCTAATACCGTTATCCCCACTCAGTCTAATACTGTTATCCCCACTCAGTCTAACACTGTTATCCCCACTCAGTCTAATACCGTTATCCCCACTCAGTCTAATACCGTTATCCCCACTCAGTCTAATACTGTTATCCCCACTCAGTCTAATACAGTTATCCCCACTCAGTCTAATACCGTTATCCCCACTCAGTCTAATACCGTTATCCCCACTCAGTCTAATACCGTTATCCCCACTCAGTCTAACACTGTTATCCCCACTCAGTCTAATACCGTTATCCCCACTCAGTCTAATACCGTTATCCCCACTCAGTCTAATACCGTTATCCCCACTCAGTCTAATACCGTTATCCCCACTCAGTCTAATACTGTTATCCCCACTCAGTCTAACACTGTTATCCCCACTCAGTCTAATACCGTTATCCCCACTCAGTCTAATACCGTTATCCCCACTCAGTCTAACACTGTTATCCCCACTCAGTCTAATACAGTTATCCCCACTCAGTCTAATACCGTTATCCCCACTCAGTCTAATACCGTTATCCCCACTCAGTCTAATACCGTTATCCCCACTCAGTCTAACACTGTTATCCCCACTCAGTCTAATACCGTTATCCCCACTCAGTCTAATACCGTTATCCCCACTCAGTCTAATACCGTTATCCCCACTCAGTCTAATACCGTTATCCCCACTCAGTCTAATACCGTTATCCCCACTCAGTCTAATACCGTTATCTCCACTCAGTCTAGTACAGTTATCCCCACTCAGTCTAATACAGTTATCCAGACTCAGTCTAATACCGTTATCCCCACTCAGTCTAATACCGTTATCTCCACTCAGTCTAATACAGTCTAATACCGTTATCCCCACTCAGTCTAATACAGTTATCCCCACTCAGTCTAATACCGTTATCTCCACTCAGTCTAATACCGTTATCCCCACTCAGTCTAATACTGTTATCCCCACTCAGTCTAATACCGTTATCCCCACTCAGTCTAATACAGTCTAATACCGTTATCCCCACTCAGTCTAATACAGTTATCCCCACTCAGTCTAATACCGTTATCCCCACTCAGTCTAATACCGTTATCCCCACTCAGTCTAATACCGTTATCCCCACTCAGTCTAACACTGTTATCCCCACTCAGTCTAATACCGTTATCCCCACTCAGTCTAATACCGTTATCCCCACTCAGTCTAATACCGTTATCCCCACTCAGTCTAATACCGTTATCCCCACTCAGTCTAATACCGTTATCTCCACTCAGTCTAATACAGTTATCCCCACTCAGTCTAATACAGTTATCCCCACTCAGTCTAATACCGTTATCCCCACTCAGTCTAATACCGTTATCTCCACTCAGTCTAATACAGTCTAATACCGTTATCCCCACTCAGTCTAATACAGTTATCCCCACTCAGTCTAATACCGTTATCTCCACTCAGTCTAATACCGTTATCCCCACTCAGTCTAATACCGTTATCCCCACTCAGTCTAATACTGTTATCCCCACTCAGTCTAATACCGTTATCCCCACTCAGTCTAATACCGTTATCCCCACTCAGTCTAATACAGTTATCCCCACTCAGTCTAATACCGTTATCCCCACTCAGTCTAATACCGTTATCCCCACTCAGTCTAATACAGTTATCCCCACTCAGTCTAATACCGTTATCCCCACTCAGTCTAACACTGTTATCCCCACTCAGTCTAATACCGTTATCCCCACTCAGTCTAATACCGTTATCCCCACTCAGTCTAACACTGTTATCCCCACTCAGTCTAATACCGTTATCCCCACTCAGTCTAATACCGTTATCCCCACTCAGTCTAATACCGTTATCCCCACTCAGTCTAATACCGTTATCCCCACTCAGTCTAATACTGTTATCCCCACTCAGTCTAACACTGTTATCCCCACTCAGTCTAATACCGTTATCCCCACTCAGTCTAATACCGTTATCCCCACTCAGTCTAATACTGTTATCCCCACTCAGTCTAATACAGTTAACCCCACTCAGTCTAATACCGTTATCCCCACTCAGTCTAATACCGTTATCTCCACTCAGTCTAATACAGTTATCCCCACTCAGTCTAATACCGTTATCCCCACTCAGTCTAATACCGTTATCTCCACTCAGTCTAATACAGTCTAATACTGTTATCCCCACTCAGTCTAATACAGTTATCCCCACTCAGTCTAATACCGTTATCTCCACTCAGTCTAATACCGTTATCCCCACTCAGTCTAATACTGTTATCCCCACTCAGTCTAATACCGTTATCCCCACTCAGTCTAATACAGTCTAATACCATTATCCCCACTCAGTCTAATACAGTTATCCCCACTCAGTCTAATACCGTTATCCCCACTCAGTCTAATACCGTTATCCCCACTCAGTCTAATACCGTTATCCCCACTCAGTCTAACACCGTTATCCCCACTCAGTCTAATACCGTTATCCCCACTCAGTCTAATACCGTTATCCCCACTCAGTCTAATACCGTTATCCCCACTCAGTCTAATACTGTTATCCCCACTCAGTCTAACACTGTTATCCCCACTCAGTCTAATACCGTTATCCCCACTCAGTCTAATACCGTTATCCCCACTCAGTCTAATACTGTTATCCCCACTCAGTCTAATACAGTTATCCCCACTCAGTCTAATACCGTTATCCCCACTCAGTCTAATACCGTTATCCCCACTCAGTCTAATACCGTTATCCCCACTCAGTCTAACACTGTTATCCCCACTCAGTCTAATACCGTTATCCCCACTCAGTCTAATACCGTTATCCCCACTCAGTCTAATACCGTTATCCCCACTCAGTCTAATACCGTTATCCCCACTCAGTCTAATACTGTTATCCCCACTCAGTCTAACACTGTTATCCCCACTCAGTCTAATACCGTTATCCCCACTCAGTCTAATACCGTTATCCCCACTCAGTCTAATACTGTTATCCCCACTCAGTCTAATACAGTTATCCCCACTCAGTCTAATACCGTTATCCCCACTCAGTCTAATACCGTTATCCCCACTCAGTCTAATACCGTTATCCCCACTCAGTCTAACACCGTTATCCCCACTCAGTCTAATACCGTTATCCCCACTCAGTCTAATACCGTTATCCCCACTCAGTCTAATACCGTTATCCCCACTCAGTCTAATACTGTTATCCCCACTCAGTCTAACACTGTTATCCCCACTCAGTCTAATACCGTTATCCCCACTCAGTCTAATACCGTTATCCCCACTCAGTCTAATACTGTTATCCCCACTCAGTCTAATACAGTTATCCCCACTCAGTCTAATACCGTTATCCCCACTCAGTCTAATACCGTTATCCCCACTCAGTCTAATACCGTTATCCCCACTCAGTCTAACACTGTTATCCCCACTCAGTCTAATACCGTTATCCCCACTCAGTCTAATACCGTTATCCCCACTCAGTCTAATACCGTTATCCCCACTCAGTCTAATACCGTTATCCCCACTCAGTCTAATACTGTTATCCCCACTCAGTCTAACACTGTTATCCCCACTCAGTCTAATACCGTTATCCCCACTCAGTCTAATACTGTTATCCCCACTCAGTCTAATACAGTTATCCCCACTCAGTCTAATACCGTTATCCCCACTCAGTCTAATACCGTTATCCCCACTCAGTCTAATACCGTTATCCCCACTCAGTCTAATACCGTTATCCCCACTCAGTCTAACACTGTTATCCCCACTCAGTCTAATACCGTTATCCCCACTCAGTCTAATACAGTCTAATACTGTTATCCCCACTCAGTCTAATACCGTTATCCCCACTCAGTCTAATACTGTTATCCCCACTCAGTCTAACACTGTTATCCCCACTCAGTCTAATACCGTTATCCCCACTCAGTCTAATACCGTTATCCCCACTCAGTCTAATACTGTTATCCCCACTCAGTCTAATACAGTTATCCCCACTCAGTCTAATACCGTTATCCCCACTCAGTCTAATACCGTTATCCCCACTCAGTCTAATACCGTTATCCCCACTCAGTCTAACACTGTTATCCCCACTCAGTCTAATACCGTTATCCCCACTCAGTCTAATACCGTTATCCCCACTCAGTCTAATACCGTTATCCCCACTCAGTCTAATACCGTTATCCCCACTCAGTCTAATACTGTTATCCCCACTCAGTCTAACACTGTTATCCCCACTCAGTCTAATACCGTTATCCCCACTCAGTCTAATACCGTTATCCCCACTCAGTCTAACACTGTTATCCCCACTCAGTCTAATACAGTTATCCCCACTCAGTCTAATACCGTTATCCCCACTCAGTCTAATACCGTTATCCCCACTCAGTCTAATACCGTTATCCCCACTCAGTCTAACACTGTTATCCCCACTCAGTCTAATACCGTTATCCCCACTCAGTCTAATACCGTTATCCCCACTCAGTCTAATACCGTTATCCCCACTCAGTCTAATACCGTTATCCCCACTCAGTCTAATACCGTTATCCCCACTCAGTCTAATACCGTTATCTCCACTCAGTCTAATACAGTTATCCCCACTCAGTCTAATACAGTTATCCAGACTCAGTCTAATACCGTTATCCCCACTCAGTCTAATACCGTTATCTCCACTCAGTCTAATACAGTCTAATACCGTTATCCCCACTCAGTCTAATACAGTTATCCCCACTCAGTCTAATACCGTTATCTCCACTCAGTCTAATACCGTTATCCCCACTCAGTCTAATACTGTTATCCCCACTCAGTCTAATACCGTTATCCCCACTCAGTCTAATACAGTCTAATACCGTTATCCCCACTCAGTCTAATACAGTTATCCCCACTCAGTCTAATACCGTTATCCCCACTCAGTCTAATACCGTTATCCCCACTCAGTCTAATACCGTTATCCCCACTCAGTCTAACACTGTTATCCCCACTCAGTCTAATACCGTTATCCCCACTCAGTCTAATACCGTTATCCCCACTCAGTCTAATACCGTTATCCCCACTCAGTCTAATACCGTTATCCCCACTCAGTCTAATACCGTTATCTCCACTCAGTCTAATACAGTTATCCCCACTCAGTCTAATACAGTTATCCCCACTCAGTCTAATACCGTTATCCCCACTCAGTCTAATACCGTTATCTCCACTCAGTCTAATACAGTCTAATACCGTTATCCCCACTCAGTCTAATACAGTTATCCCCACTCAGTCTAATACCGTTATCTCCACTCAGTCTAATACCGTTATCCCCACTCAGTCTAATACCGTTATCCCCACTCAGTCTAATACTGTTATCCCCACTCAGTCTAATACCGTTATCCCCACTCAGTCTAATACCGTTATCCCCACTCAGTCTAATACAGTTATCCCCACTCAGTCTAATACCGTTATCCCCACTCAGTCTAATACCGTTATCCCCACTCAGTCTAATACAGTTATCCCCACTCAGTCTAATACCGTTATCCCCACTCAGTCTAACACTGTTATCCCCACTCAGTCTAATACCGTTATCCCCACTCAGTCTAACACTGTTATCTCCACTCAGTCTAATACCGTTATCCCCACTCAGTCTAATACCGTTATCCCCACTCAGTCTAATACCGTTATCCCCACTCAGTCTAATACCGTTATCCCCACTCAGTCTAATACCGTTATCCCCACTCAGTCTAATACCGTTATCCCCACTCAGTCTAATACCGTTATCCCCACTCAGTCTAATACCGTTATCTCCACTCAGTCTAATACTGTTATCCCCACTCAGTCTAACACTGTTATCCCCACTCAGTCTAATACCGTTATCCCCACTCAGTCTAATACCGTTATCCCCACTCAGTCTAATACCGATATCCCCACTCAGTCTAATACCGTTATCCCCACTCAGTCTAATACCGTTATCCCCACTCAGTCTAATACCGTTATCTCCACTCAGTCTAATACTGTTATCCCCACTCAGTCTAATACTGTTATCCCCACTCAGTCTAACACTGTTATCTCCACTCAGTCTAATACCGTTATCCCCACTCAGTCTAATACCGTTATCCCCACTCAGTCTAATACCGTTATCCCCACTCAGTCTAATACCGTTATCCCCACTCAGTCTAATACCGTTATCCCCACTCAGTCTAATACCGTTATCCCCACTCAGTCTAATACCGTTATCTCCACTCAGTCTAATACCGTTATCCCCACTCAGTCTAATACCGTTATCCCCACTCAGTCTAATACCGTTATCCCCACTCAGTCTAATACCGTTATCCCCACTCAGTCTAATACCGTTATCCCCACTCAGTCTAATACCGTTATCCCCACTCAGTCTAATACAGTTATCCCCACTCAGTCTAATACCGTTATCCCCACTCAGTCTAATACCGTTATCCCCACTCAGTCTAATACCGTTATCCCCACTCAGTCTAATACCGTTATCCCCACTCAGTCAAATACCGTTATCCCCACTCAGTCTAATACCGTTATCCCCACTCAGTCTAATACAGTTATCCCCACTCAGTCTAATACAGTTATCCCCACTCAGTCTAATACCGTTATCCCCACTCAGTCTAATACCGTTATCCCCACTCAGTCTAACACTGTTATCCCCACTCAGTCTAATACTGTTATCCCCACTCAGTCTAATACAGTTATCCCCACTCAGTCTAATACAGTTATCCCCACTCAGTCTAATACAGTTATCCCCACTCAGTCTAATACCGTTATCCCAACTCAGTCTAATACCGTTATCCCCACTCAGTCTAATACCGTTATCCCCACTCAGTCTAACACTGTTATCCCCACTCAGTCTAATACCGTTATCCCCACTCAGTCTAATACAGTCTAATACTGTTATCCCCACTCAGTCTAATACAGTCTAATACCGTTATCCCCACTCAGTCTAATACTGTTATCCCCACTCAGTCTAATACCGTTATCCCCACTCAGTCTAATACCGTTATCCCCACTCAGTCTAATACAGTCTAATACCGTTATCCCCACTCAGTCTAATACAGTCTAATACTGTTATCCCCACTCAGTCTAATACAGTCTAATACCGTTATCCCCACTCAGTCTAATACTGTTATCCCCACTCAGTCTAATACCGTTATCCCCACTCAGTCTAATACTGTTTTCCCCACTCAGTCTAATACCGTTATCCCCACTCACTCTAATACTGTTATCCCCACTCAGTCTAATACTGTTATCCCCACTCAGTCTAATACAGTTATCCCCACTCAGTCTAATACCGTTATCCCCACTCAGTCTAATGCAGTCTAATACCGTTATCCCCACTCAGTCTAATACAGTCTAATACTGTTATCCCCACTCAGTCTAATACAGTCTAATACCGTTATCCCCACTCAGTCTAATACTGTTATCCCCACTCAGTCTAATACCGTTATCCCCACTCAGTCTAATACTGTTATCCCCACTCAGTCTAATACTGTTATCCCCACTCAGTCTAATACTGTTATCCCCACTCAGTCTAATACCGTTATCCCCACTCAGTCTAATACTGTTATCCCCACTCAGTCTAATACCGTTATCCCCACTCAGTCTAATACTGTTATCCCCACTCAGTCTAATACTGTTATCCCCACTCAGTCTAATACTGTTATCCCCACTCAGTCTAATACTGTTATCCCCACTCAGTCTAATACTGTTATCCCCACTCAGTCTAATACTGTTATCCCCACTCAGTCTAATACTGTTATCCCCACTCAGTCTAATACAGTCTAATACCGTTATCCCCACTCAGTCTAATATTGTTATCCCCACTCATTATAATACCGTTATCCCCACTCAGTCTAATACCGTTATCCCCACTCAGTCTAATACAGTCTAATACCGTTATCCCCACTCAGTCTAATACAGTCTAATACTGTTATCCCCACTCAGTCTAATACAGTCTAATACCGTTATCCCCACTCAGTCTAATACTGTTATCCCCACTCAGTCTAATACCGTTATCCCCACTCAGTCTAATACCGTTATCCCCACTCAGTCTAATACTGTTATCCCCACTCAGTCTAACACTGTTATCCCCACTCAGTCTAACACTGTTATCCCCACTCAGTCTAACACTGTTATCCCCACTCAGTCTAATACTGTTATCCCCACTCAGTCTAATACAGTCTAATACCGTTACCCCCACTCAGTCTAATACTGTTATCCCCACTCAGTCTAATACCGTTATCCCCACTCAGTCTAATACCGTTATCCCCACTCAGTCTAATACTGTTATCCCCACTCAGTCTAACACTGTTATCCCCACTCAGTCTAACACTGTTATCCCCACTCAGTCTAATACAGTTATCCCCACTCAGTCTAACACTGTTATCCCCACTCATTCTAATACTGTTATCCCCACTCAGTCTAATACAGTTATCCCCACTCAGTCTAATACAGTTATCCCCACTCAGTCTAACACTGTTATCCCCACTCAGTCTAATACTGTTATCCCCACTCAGTCTAATACCGTTATCCCCACTCAGTCTAATACTGTTATCCCCACTCAGTCTAATACCGTTATCCCCACTCAGTCTAATAACGTTATCCCCACTCAGTCTAATACTGTTATCCCCACTCAGTCTAATACCGTTATCCCCACTCAGTCTAATACTGTTATCCCCACTCAGTCTAATACTGTTATCCCCACTCAGTCTAATACCGTTATCCCCACTCAGTCTAATACCGTTATCCCCACTCAGTCTAACACTGTTATCCCCACTCAGTCTAACACTGTTATCCCCACTCAGTCTAATACCGTTATCCCCACTCAGTCTAATACAGTTATCCCCACTCAGTCTAATACTGTTATCCCCACTCAGTCTAATACCGTTATCCCCACTCAGTCTAATACTGTTATCCCCACTCAGTCTAATACTGTTATCCCCACTCAGTCTAATACAGTTATCCCCACTCAGTCTAATACTGTTATCCCCACTCAGTCTAATACAGTCTAATACCGTTATCCCCACTCAGTCTAATACTGTTATCCCCACTCAGTCTAATACAGTTATCCCCACTCAGTCTAATACAGTTATCCCCACTCAGTCTAATACTGTTATCCCCACTCAGTCTAATACAGTGTAACACCGTTATCCCCACTCAGTCTAATACTGTTATCCCCACTCAGTCTAATACTGTTATCCCCACTCAGTCTAATACCGTTTTCCCCACTCAGTCTAATACCGTTATCCCCACTCAGTCTAATACTGTTATCCCCACTCAGTCTAATACTGTTATCCCCACTCAGTCTAATACTGTTATCCCCACTCAGTCTAATACAGTTATCCCCACTCAGTCTAACACTGTTATCCCCACTCAGTCTAATACCGTTATCCCCACTCAGTCTAATACAGTTATCCCCACTCAGTCTAATACAGTTATCCCCACTCAGTCTAATACCGTTATCCCCACTCAGTCTAATACAGTCTAAAACCGTTATCCCCACTCAGTCTAATACTGTTATCCCCACTCAGTCTAATACAGTTATCCCCACTCAGTCTAATACCGTTATCCCCACTCAGTCTAATACAGTCTAATACCGTTATCCCCACTCAGTCTAATACAGTTATCCCCACTCAGTCTAATACCGTTATCCCCACTCAGTTTAATACCGTTATCCCCACTCAGTCTAATACCGTTATCCCAACCCCCCAGACTCAGCCACCTCTGAATCTGCAGGAAAACTCATTTGGCTTCTCCACTACAAGTTCTGCAGAATTCCAACTAAAAAATGTCAGTCCGGCATCTCAAGGATCATAACCCACTGGCTGTGACTGGTGATAGCATGAATCAAAAGGTTTATGGCTCCATAAAGGTCAAGTAGCAGTGGGTTAGAGGTTCTACGGAGGTCTCTCTAATGACCAGGACATAACAGTGGGTTAGAGGTTCTAAGGAGGTCTCTCTAATGACCAGGACAGAACAGTGGGTTAGAGGTTATACGGAGGTCTCTCTAATGACCAGGACATAACAGTGGGTTAGAGGTTCTACGGAGGTCTCTCTAATGACCAGGACATAACAGTGGGTTAGAGGTTCTAAGGAGGTCTCTCTAATGACCAGGACATAATAGTGGGTTAGAGGTTCTACGGAGGTCTCTCTAATGACCAGGACATAACAGTGGGTTAGAGGTTCTACGGAGGTCTCTCTAATGACCAGGACATAACAGTGGGTTAGAGGTTCTACGGAGGTCTCTCTAATGACCAGGACATAACAGTGGGTTAGAGGTTCTACGGAGGTCTCTCTAATGACCAGGACAGAACAGTGGGTTAGAGGTTCTACGGAGGTCTCTCTAATGACCAGGACATAACAGTGGGTTAGAGGTTCTAAGGAGGTCTCTCTAATGACCAGGACAGAACAGTGGGTTAGAGGTTCTAAGGAGGTCTCTCTAATGACCAGGACATAACAGTGGGTTAGAGGTTCTACGGAGGTCTCTCTAATGACCAGGACATAACAGTGGGTTAGAGGTTCTACGGAGGTCTCTCTAATGACCAGGACATAACAGTGGGTTAGAGGTTCTACGGAGGTCTCTCTAATGACAAGGACAGAACAGTGGGTTAGAGGTTCTAAGGAGGTCTCTCTAATGACCAGGACATAACAGTGGGTTAGAGGTTCTACGGAGGTCTCTCTAATGACCAGGACATAACAGTGGGTTAGAGGTTCTACGGAGGTCTCTCTAATGACCAGGACATAACAGTGGGTTAGAGGTTCTACGGAGGTCTCTCTAATGACCAGGACAGAACAGTGGGTTAGAGGTTCTAAGGAGGTCTCTCTAATGACCAGGACATAACAGTGGGTTAGAGGTTCTACGGAGGTCTCTCTAATGACCAGGACATAACAGTGGGTTAGAGGTTCTAAGGAGGTCTCTCTAATGACCAGGACATAACAGTGGGTTAGAGGTTCTAAGGAGGTCTCTCTAATGACCAGGACATAACAGTGGGTTAGAGGTTCTAAGGAGGTCTCTCTAATGACCAGGACATAACAGTGGGTTAGAGGTTCTAAGGAGGTCTCTCTAATGACCAGGACATAACAGTGGGTTAGAGGTTCTAAGGAGGTCTCTCTAATGACCAGGACATAACAGTGGGTTAGAGGTTCTAAGGAGGTCTCTCTAATGACCAGGACAGAACAGTGGGTTAGAGGTTCTAAGGAGGTCTCTCTAATGACCAGGACATAACAGTGGGTTAGAGGTTCTAAGGAGGTCTCTCTAATGACCAGGACAGAACAGTGGGTTAGAGGTTCTAAGGAGGTCTCTCTAATGACCAGGACAGAACAGTGGGCTAGAGGTTCTACGGAGGTCTCTCTAATGACCAGGACATAACAGTGGGTTAGAGGTTCTAAGGAGGTCTCTCTAATGACCAGGACAGAACAGTGGGTTAGAGGTTCTACGGAGGTCTCTCTAATGACCAGGACATAACAGTGGGTTAGAGGTTCTACGGAGGTCTCTCTAATGACCAGGACATAACAGTGGGTTAGAGGTTCTACGGAGGTCTCTCTAATGACCAGGACATAATAGTGGGTTAGAGGTTCTACGGAGGTCTCTCTAATGACCAGGACATAACAGTGGGTTAGAGGTTCTACGGAGGTCTCTCTAATGACCAGGACATAACAGTGGGTTAGAGGTTCTACGGAGGTCTCTCTAATGACCAGGACATAACAGTGGGTTAGAGGTTCTACGGAGGTCTCTCTAATGACCAGGACATAACAGTGGGTTAGAGGTTCTACGGAGGTCTCTCTAATGACCAGGACATAACAGTGGGTTAGAGGTTCTACGGAGGTCTCTCTAATGACAAGGACAGAACAGTGGGTTATAGGTTCTAAGGAGGTCTCTCTAATGACCAGGACATAACAGTGGGTTAGAGGTTCTACGGAGGTCTCTCTAATGACCAGGACAGAACAGTGGGTTAGAGGTTCTAAGGAGGTCTCTCTAATGACCAGGACATAACAGTGGGTTAGAGGTTCTAAGGAGGTCTCTCTAATGACCAGGACATAACAGTGGGTTAGAGGTTCTAAGGAGGTCTCTCTAATGACCAGGACATAACAGTGGGTTAGAGGTTCTAAGGAGGTCTCTCTAATGACCAGGACAGAACAGTGGGTTAGAGGTTCTAAGGAGGTCTCTCTAATGACCAGGACATAACAGTGGGTTAGAGGTTCTAAGGAGGTCTCTCTAATGACCAGGACAGAACAGTGGGTTAGAGGTTCTAAGGAGGTCTCTCTAATGACCAGGACAGAACAGTAGGCTAGAGGTTCTACGGAGGTCTCTCTAATGACCAGGACATAACAGTGGGTTAGAGGTTCTAAGGAGGTCTCTCTAATGACCAGGACAGAACAGTGGGTTAGAGGTTCTACGGAGGTCTCTCTAATGACCAGGACATAACAGTGGGTTAGAGGTTCTACGGAGGTCTCTCTAATGACCAGGACATAACAGTGGGTTAGAGGTTCTACGGAGGTCTCTCTAATGACCAGGACATAACAGTGGGTTAGAGGTTCTAAGGAGGTCTCTCTAATGACCAGGACATAATAGTGGGTTAGAGGTTCTACGGAGGTCTCTCTAATGACCAGGACATAACAGTGGGTTAGAGGTTCTACGGAGGTCTCTCTAATGACCAGGACATAACAGTGGGTTAGAGGTTCTACGGAGGTCTCTCTAATGACCAGGACATAACAGTGGGTTAGAGGTTCTACGGAGGTCTCTCTAATGACCAGGACAGAACAGTGGGTTAGAGGTTCTACGGAGGTCTCTCTAATGACCAGGACATAACAGTGGGTTAGAGGTTCTAAGGAGGTCTCTCTAATGACCAGGACAGAACAGTGGGTTAGAGGTTCTAAGGAGGTCTCTCTAATGACCAGGACATAACAGTGGGTTAGAGGTTCTACGGAGGTCTCTCTAATGACCAGGACATAACAGTGGGTTAGAGGTTCTACGGAGGTCTCTCTAATGACCAGGACATAACAGTGGGTTAGAGGTTCTACGGAGGTCTCTCTAATGACAAGGACAGAACAGTGGGTTAGAGGTTCTAAGGAGGTCTCTCTAATGACCAGGACATAACAGTGGGTTAGAGGTTCTACGGAGGTCTCTCTAATGACCAGGACATAACAGTGGGTTAGAGGTTCTACGGAGGTCTCTCTAATGACCAGGACATAACAGTGGGTTAGAGGTTCTACGGAGGTCTCTCTAATGACCAGGACAGAACAGTGGGTTAGAGGTTCTAAGGAGGTCTCTCTAATGACCAGGACATAACAGTGGGTTAGAGGTTCTACGGAGATCTCTCTAATGACCAGGACATAACAGTGGGTTAGAGGTTCTAAGGAGGTCTCTCTAATGACCAGGACATAACAGTGGGTTAGAGGTTCTAAGGAGGTCTCTCTAATGACCAGGACAGAACAGTGGGTTAGAGGTTCTAAGGAGGTCTCTCTAATGACCAGGACATAACAGTGGGTTAGAGGTTCTAAGGAGGTCTCTCTAATGACCAGGACAGAACAGTGGGTTAGAGGTTCTAAGGAGGTCTCTCTAATGACCAGGACAGAACAGTGGGTTAGAGTTTCTAAGGAGGTCTCTCTAATGACCAGGACATAACAGTGGGTTAGAGTTTCTAAGGAGGTCTCTCTAATGACCAGGACATAACAGTGGGTTAGAGTTTCTAAGGAGGTCTCTCTAATGACCAGGACATAACAGTGGGTTAGAGGTTCTAAGGAGGTCTCTCTAATGACCAGGACATAACAGTGGGTTAGAGGTTCTAAGGAGGTCTCTCTAATGACCAGGACATAACAGTGGGTTAGAGGTTCTAAGGAGGTCTCTCTAATGACCAGGACATAATAGTGGGTTAGAGGTTCTAAGGAGGTCTCTCTAATGACCAGGACATAACAGTGGGTTAGAGGTTCTAAGGAGGTCTCTCTAATGACCAGGACATAACAGTGGGTTAGAGGTTCTAAGGAGGTCTCTCTAATGACCAGGACATAACAGTGGGTTAGAGGTTCTAAGGAGGTCTCTCTACTGACCAGGACATAACAGTGGGTTAGAGGTTCTACGGAGTTCTCTCTAATGACCAGGACATAACAGTGGGTTAGAGGTTCTAAGGAGGTCTCTCTAATGACCAGGACATAACAGTGGGTTAGAGGTTCTAAGGAGGTCTCTCTAATGACCAGGACATAACAGTGGGTTAGAGGTTCTACGGAGGTCTCTCTAATGACCAGGACATAAGTGGGTTAGAGGTTCTAAGGAGGTCTCTCTAATGACCAGGACATAACAGTGGGTTAGAGGTTCTAAGGAGGTCTCTCTAATGACCAGGACATAACAGTGGGTTAGAGGTTCTACGGAGGTCTCTCTAATGACCAGGACAGAACAGTGGGTTAGAGGTTCTAAGGAGGTCTCTCTAATGACCAGGACAGAACAGTGGGTTAGAGGTTCTACGGAGGTCTCTCTAATGACCAGGACATGAGTCAAGAGGCCTTTGGATCATTTCAGTAGAATTCTTCTTCTTCAGAGCCTGCTGGGTAATCTGCGGTTGGACGTCACACACCACACGACACAGAACAGACTACAATAACAATACTTCAGAGCGAGACGTGTTGTTCTCTGCGTTAGCGAGACAGTCGTCTGTAGGATCCATGGAGAGACAACTGCGAGAAGAACACCCACGTTTTAAACCATCTACATACAGCAGACAAAGCCATCCCGTACCTCGCTGCCAAGGACCATCTGTCTGTCAGGGTCTTTCATCTGTTGCCAAATGACTCTGAAATCATATTATGGTGATTATGATACAGCTCCGTAACTAAAAGTGGCTCATAGTTTAGACTGAGAGTAAGTGTTTTGAATTACAGCGTATTACATGTGTGTTGTGTACAGTCTCTGTGTGGTCCGTCTGTGACTAACCTTGTTGTGAGTTCTGCTGAAGGGATTTAACCTGGATGGATGGTCTGACTACTCTGGTTGTGAGTTCTGCTGAAGGGATTTAACCTGGGATGGATAGTCTGACTACTCTGGTTGAGAGGAGATGAAGGGATTTAACCTGGATGGATGGTCTGACTACTCTGGTTGTGAGTTCTGCTGAAGGGATTTAACCTGGGATGGATAGTCTGACTACTCTGGTTGAGAGGAGATGAAGGGATTTAACCTGGATGGATGGTCTGACTACTCTGGTTGTGAGGAGATGAAGGGATTTAACCTGGATGGATGGTCTGACTACTCTGGTTGAGAGGAGATGAAGGGTTTTAACCTGGATGGATGGTCTGACTACTCTGGTTGTGAGGAGATGAAGGGATTTATCCTGGATGGATGGTCTGACTACTCTGGTTGAGAGGAGATGAAGGGATTTATCCTGGATGGATGGTCTGACTACTCTGGTTGTGAGTTCTGCTGAAGGGATTTATCCTGGATGGATGGTCTGACTACTCTGGTTGAGAGGAGATGAAGGGATTTAACCTGGATGGATGGTCTGACTACTCTGGTTGAGAGGAGATGAAGGGATATATCCTGGATGGATGGTCTGACTACTCTGGTTGTGAGTTCTGCTGAAGGGATTTATCCTGGATGGATGGTTTGACTACTCTGGTTGTGAGTTCTGCTGAAGGGATTTAACCTGGGATGGATAGTCTGACTACTCTGGTTGAGAGGAGATGAAGGGATTTAACCTGGATGGATGGTCTGACTACTCTGGTTGTGAGGAGATGAAGGGATTTAACCTGGATGGATGGTCTGACTACTCTGGTTGAGAGGAGATGAAGGGTTTTAACCTGGATGGATGTTCTGACTACTCTGGTTGTGAGGAGATGAAGGGATTTATCCTGGATGGATGGTCTGACTACTCTGGTTGAGAGGAGATGAAGGGATTTATCCTGGATGGATGGTCTGACTACTCTGGTTGTGAGTTCTGCTGAAGGGATTTATCCTGGATGGATGGTCTGACTACTCTGGTTGAGAGGAGATGAAGGGATTTAACCTGGATGGATGGTCTGACTACTCTGGTTGAGAGGAGATGAAGGGATATATCCTGGATGGATTTTCTGACTACTCTGGTTGTGAGTTCTGCTGAAGGGATTTATCCTGGATGGATGGTCTGACTACTCTGGTTGTGAGTTCTGCTGAAGGGATTTAACCTGGATGGATGGTCTGACTACTCTGGTTGAGAGGAGAATAAGGGATTTAACCTGGATTGGTAGTCTGACTACTGTTGTTGAGAGGAGATGAAGGGATTTAACCTGGATGGATGGTCTGACTACTCTGGTTGTGAGGAGATGAAGGGATATATCCTGGATGGATGGTCTGACTACACTGGTTGTGAGGAGATTACGGGATTTAACCTGGGATGGATGGTCTGACTACTCTGGTTGAGAGGAGATGAAGGGATATCACCTGGATGGATGGTCTGACTACTCTGGTTGTGAGTTCTGCTGAAGGGATTTAACCTGGATGGATGGTCTGACTACTCTGGTTGAGAGGAGATGAAGGGATTTAACCTGGCTGGATGGTCTGACTACTCTGGTTGTGAGGAGATGAAGGGATTTAACCTGGATGGATGGTCTGACTACTCTGGTTGAGAGGAGATGAAGGGTTTTAACCTGGATGGATGGTCTGACTACTCTGGTTGTGAGGAGATGAAGGGATTTATCCTGGATGGATGGTCTGACTACTCTGGTTGAGAGGAGATGAAGGGATTTATCCTGGATGGATGGTCTGACTACTCTGGTTGTGAGTTCTGCTGAAGGGATTTATCCTGGATGGATGGTCTGACTACTCTGGTTGAGAGGAGATGAAGGGATTTAACCTGGATGGATGGTCTGACTACTCTGGTTGTGAGGAGATGAAGGGATTTAACCTGGATGGATGGTCTGACTACTCTGGTTGAGAGGAGATGAAGGGTTTTAACCTGGATGGATGGTCTGACTACTCTGGTTGTGAGGAGATGAAGGGATTTATCCTGGATGGATGGTCTGACTACTCTGGTTGAGAGGAGATGAAGGGATTTATCCTGGATGGATGGTCTGACTACTCTGGTTGTGAGTTCTGCTGAAGGGATTTATCCTGGATGGATGGTCTGACTACTCTGGTTGAGAGGAGATGAAGGGATTTAACCTGGATGGATGGTCTGACTACTCTGGTTGAGAGGAGATGAAGGGATATATCCTGGATGGATGGTCTGACTACTCTGGTTGTGAGTTCTGCTGAAGGGATTTATCCTGGATGGATGGTCTGACTACTCTGGTTGTGAGTTCTGCTGAAGGGATTTAACCTGGATGGATGGTCTGACTACTCTGGTTGAGAGGAGAATAAGGGATTTAACCTGGATTGGTAGTCTGACTACTGTTGTTGAGAGGAGATGAAGGGATTTAACCTGGATGGATGGTCTGACTACTCTGGTTGTGAGGAGATGAAGGGATATATCCTGGGATGGATGGTCTGACTACTCTGGTTGAGAGGAGATGAAGGGATATCACCTGGATGGATGGTCTGACTACTCTGGTTGTGAGTTCTGCTGAAGGGATTTAACCTGGATGGATGGTCTGACTACTCTGGTTGAGAGGAGATGAAGGGATTTAACCTGGCTGGATGGTCTGACTACTCTGGTTGTGAGGAGATGAAGGGATTTAACCTGGATGGATGGTCTGACTACTCTGGCTGAGAGGAGATGAAGGGATTTAACCTGCATGGATGGTCTGACTACTCTGGTTGTGAGGAGATGAAGGGATTTAACCTGGATGGATGGTCTGACTACTCTGGTTGAGAGGAGATGAAGGGTTTTAACCTGGATGGATGGTCTGACTACTCTGGTTGTGAGGAGATGAAGGGATTTATCCTGGATGGATGGTCTGACTACTCTGGTTGAGAGGAGATGAAGGGATTTATCCTGGATGGATGGTCTGACTACTCTGGTTGTGAGTTCTGCTGAAGGGATTTATCCTGGATGGATGGTCTGACTACTCTGGTTGAGAGGAGATGAAGGGATTTAACCTGGATGGATGGTCTGACTACTCTGGTTGAGAGGAGATGAAGGGATATATCCTGGATGGATGGTCTGACTACTCTGGTTGTGAGTTCTGCTGAAGGGATTTATCCTGGATGGATGGTCTGACTACTCTGGTTGTGAGTTCTGCTGAAGGGATTTAACCTGGATGGATGGTCTGACTACTCTGGTTGAGAGGAGAATAAGGGATTTAACCTGGATTGGTAGTCTGACTACTGTTGTTGAGAGGAGATGAAGGGATTTAACCTGGATGGATGGTCTGACTACTCTGGTTGTGAGGAGATGAAGGGATATATCCTGGGATGGATGGTCTGACTACTCTGGTTGAGAGGAGATGAAGGGATATCACCTGGATGGATGGTCTGACTACTCTGGTTGTGAGTTCTGCTGAAGGGATTTAACCTGGATGGATGGTCTGACTACTCTGGTTGAGAGGAGATGAAGGGATTTAACCTGGCTGGATGGTCTGACTACTCTGGTTGTGAGGAGATGAAGGGATTTAACCTGGATGGATGGTCTGACTACTCTGGCTGAGAGGAGATGAAGGGATTTAACCTGCATGGATGGTCTGACTACTCTGGTTGTGAGGAGATGAAGGGATTTAACCTGGATGGATGGTCTGACTACTCTGGTTGTGAGGAGATGAAGGGATTTAACCTGGGATGGATGGTCTGACTACTCTGGTTGAGAGGAGATGAAGGGATATCACCTGGATGGATGGTCTGACTACTCTGGTTGTGAGTTCTGCTGAAGGGATTTAACCTGGATGGATGGTCTGACTACTCTGGTTGAGAGGAGATGAAGGGATATATCCTGGATGGATGGTCTGACTACTCTGGTTGTGAGGAGATGAAGGGATTTATCCTTGATGGATCTAGAATCTGGATGTTTCTGACACCATGCTATACATCATGTTATTTACTGCCACGTATTACGACACCGTGTAATGTTTGGCTGTAATAAGTATATTTTGCTAGACCTCACTGCCACGTATTCATAGTCACACAAATTTCAACACGTCTCGTGGGTTTTTGGTTTCAACACGTCTCAACACGTCTCGTGGGTTTTGGTTTCAACACGTCTCGTGGGTTTTGGTTTCAACACGTCTCGTGGGTTTTGGTTTCAACACGTCTCGTGGGTTTTGGTTTCAACACGTCTCCTGGGTTTTGGTTTCAACACGTCTCCTGGGTTTTGGTTTCAAAATGTCTCCTGGGTTTTGGTTTCAACACGTCTCATGGGTTTTGGTTTCAACACGTCTCATGGGTTTTGGTTTCAACACGTCTCCTGGGTTTTGGTTTCAACACGTCTCATGGGTTTTGGTTTCAACACGTCTCCTAGGTTTTGGTTTCAACACGTCTCATGGGTTTTGGTTTCAACACGTCTCCTGGGTTTTGGTTTCAACACGTCTCATGGGTTTTGGTTTCAGCACGTCTCATGGGTTTTGGTTTCAACACGTCTCATGGGTTTTGGTTTCAACACGTCTCCTGGGTTTTGGTTTCAACACGTCTCATGGGTTTTGGTTTCAACACGTCTCCTGGGTTTTGGTTTCAACATGTCTCAACACGTCTCCTGGGTTTTGGTTTCAACACGTCTCATGGGTTTTGGTTTCAACACGTCTCCTGGGTTTTGGTTTCAACACGTCTCCTGGGTTTTGGTTTCAACATGTCTCAACACGTCTCGTGGGTTTTGGAAGCATACATATTTCCGTAGAAACATACATATTACCATAGAAGCATGCATATTTTATCTTACTGGCAGCAATATCCTTGCAAGTGAATCCCTTTTTGTGCAAAGCAATGATGACTGCACGTGTTTCCTTGCTGGTAACCATGGTTGACAGATAAATAACAATGATTCCTAGCACCACCCTCCTTTTGAAGCTTCCAGTCTGCTATTCGAAGTCAATCAACATGACAGAGTGATCTCCAGCCTTGTCCTCGTTAACACTCACACCTGTGTTAACGAGAGAATCACAGACATGATGTCAGCTGGTCCTTTTGTGGCAGGGCTGAAATGCAGTCAAAATATTTCAGTTATTTTGCATGGCAAAGAGGGACTTCGCAATTACCATAGATTCATAGTATTATCATAGATACACAGTAGTATCATAGATACATATTACCATAGATACATAGTATTACCATAGATACATAGTATTATCATAGATACACAGTAGTATCATAGATACATATTACCATAGATACATAGTATTACCATAGATACATAGTATTATCATAGATACATACATATAGCCATAGATACATATTATTAACATAGATACATAGTATTACAATAGTTACATAGAATAATCATAGGTACATACATACTGCCATAGATACATAGTATTACCATAGATACATAGTATTATCATAGATACATACATATAGCCATAGATACATATTATTACCATAGATACATAGTATTACCATAGTTACATAGAATAATCATAGGCACATACATACTGCCATAGATACATAGTGTTACCATAGATACATAGTATTTCCATAGATAAATAGTATTACCATAGATACATAGTATTTCCATAGATACATAGTATTACCATAGATACATAGTATTACCATAGATACATAGTATTACCATAGATAAATAGTATTACCATAGATAAATAGTATTACCATAGATACATAGTATTTCCATAGATACATAGTATTACCATAGATACATAGTATTTCCATAGATACATAGTATTTCCATAGATACATAGTATTACCATAGATACATAGTATTACCATAGATACAAATTATTACCATAGATAAATAGTATTACCATAGATAAATAGTATTACCATAGATACATAGTATTTCCATAGATACATAGTATTACCATAGATACATAGTATTTCCATAGATACATAGTATTACCATAGATACATAGTATTACCATAGATACATAGTATTACCATAGATAAATAGTATTACCATAGATAAATAGCACTGCAGTTTCCAGTCCTCTGCCCCAGTTAGCACCCCAGCTATCACGCCCTGACCTTAGTTATCTTTGTTTTCTTTATTATCTTGGTCAGGGTGTGACGAGGGTGGTTGGTTTAGTTTTTCTATTGTCTAGGTGTTTCCGTTTGTCTAGGGGTTTTGTATATCTATGGATTTTTTAAATGTCTAGGTATAGGTAGGTCTATGGTGGCCTGAATTGGTTCCCAATCAGAGGCAGCTGTTTATCGTGGTCTCTGATTGGGGATCCTATTTAGGTTGCCATTTACCATTTTGGTTTGGTGGGTTATTGTCTATGTGTCGTTGCACGTCAGCACTCGTGTTATAGCGTCACGGTCATTTTGTTAGTTTGTTTAGTGTTCTTTGTTTAAATAAAGAAGAATGTATTCACCTCACCCAGCGTCCAGCCAGTTAGCAACCTGTCCCAGTTAGCACCCCAGCTTCCAGCCAGTTAGCACCCCAGCTTCCAGACAGTTAGCATCTCCAGCGTCCAGCCAGTTAGCAACCTGTCCCAGTTAGCACACCAGCTTCCAGCCAGTTAGCATCTCCAGCGTCCAGCCAGTTAGCAACCTGTCCCAGTTAGCACCCCAGCTTCTAGACAGTTAGCATCTCCAGCGTCCAGCCAGTTACCAACCTGTCCCAGTTAGCACCCCAGCTTCTAGACAGTTAGCATCTCCAGCGTCCAGCCAGTTAGCAACCTGTCCCAGTTAGCACCCCAGCTTCTAGACAGTTAGCATCTCCAGCGTCCAGCCAGTTAGCAAACTGTCCCAGTTAGCACCCCAGCTTCCAGACAGTTAGCACCCCAGCTTCCAGCCAGTTAGCATCTCCAGCTTCCAGCAAGTTAGCATCTCCAGCTTCCAGCCAGTTAGCACCCCAGCTTCCAGCCAGTTAGCATCTCCAGCTTCCAGCCAGTTAGCAACCTGTCCCAGTTAGCACCCCAGCTTCCAGCCAGTTAGCATCTCCAGCTTCCAGCAAGTTAGCATCTCCAGCTTCCAGCCAGTTAGCACCCCAGCTTCCAGCCAGTTAGCATCTCCAGCTTCCAGCCAGTTAGCACCCTGTTCCAGTTAGCACCCCAGCTTCCAGCCAGTTAGCACCCTGTCCCAGTTAGCACCCCAGCTTCCAGCCAGTTAGCAACCTGTCCCAGTTAGCACCCCAGCTTCCAGCCAGTTAGCAACCTGTCCCAGTTAGCACCCCAGCTTCCAGCTAGTTAGCACCCCAACTTCCAGTCCTCTGTCCCAGCCTTCTGTCCCAATTAGCACCCCAGCTTCCAACCCTCTATCCCAATTAGCACCCCAGCTTCCAGCCAGTTAGCATCTCCTGCTTCCAGCCAGTTATCACCCCAGCTTCCAGCCAGTTAGCATCTCCAGCTTCCAGCTAGTTAGCACCCTGTCCCAGTTAGCACCCCAGCTTCCAGCCAGTTAGCAACCTGTCCCAGTTAGCACCCCAGCTTCCAGCCAGTTAGCAACCTGTCCCAGTTAGCACCCCAGCTTCCAGCTAGTTAGCACCCCAACTTCAAGTTCTCTGTCCCAGCCTTCTGTCCCAGTTAGCACCCCAGCTTCTAACCCTCTATCCCAATTAGCACCCCAGCTTCCAACCTTCTGTCCCAGTTAGCACCCCAGCTTCCAACCTTCTGTCCCAATTAGCACCCCAGCTTCCAGCCTTCAGTCCCAGTTAGCACCCCAGCTTCCAGCCTTCTGTCCCAGTTAGCACCCCAGGTTCCAACCCTCTATCCCAATTAGCACCCCAGCTTCCTGCCCTCTATCCCAATTAGCACCCCAGCTTCCAGCCTTCTGTCCCAGTTAGCACCCCAGCTTCCAACCCTCTATCCCAATTAGCACCCCAGCTTCTAACCCTCTATCCCAATTAGCACCCCAGCTTCTAACCCTCTATCCCAATTAGCACCCCAGCATCCAACCCTCTATCCCAATTAGCACCCCAGCTTCTAACCCTCTATCCCAATTAGCACCTCAGCTTCCAGCCCTCTATCCCAATTAGCACCCCAGCTTCTAACCCTCTATCCCAATTAGCACCCCAGCTTCCAACCCTCTATCCCAATTAGCACCCCAGCTTCTAACCCTCTATCCCAATTAGCACCTCAGCTTCCAACCCTCTATCCCAATTAGCACCCCAGCTTCCAGTGCTCTAGCAGTCTGCCAGCTCTGGGCCTGGGGAGACAATGCAGTGTCAACAAGGCCATCACCACAATCTGCCTGTCTGCCTGCCTCCCACACACCCACACACCCACCCACACACCCACACACACACACACACACACACACACACACACACACACACACACACACACACACACACACACACACACACACACACACACACACACACACACACACACAGAGAAACACTAGTGTAGGAGCTAGGGGAGGGAGGAGGGGGCTGAATCACAGCAGCCTTATTAACAGGCCTTATAAAAACAAACTACAGCGGGGGAGAGAAAACCCTTTAGTGAAGTTTTACTGAAGAAGAGAGGTAGCTAATGAAATCCCAGGCTGGTCTGACAGTGTCCTGCCCAAAACGGTGTGTGTGTGTGTTTGAGGGACGATGCGTGGGCCCGTCCTGGACCAACAGCCTTCCTCTCACGGACTTTACGAGGGAATGTCAAAATTAAAGAGAAAAAAAGTGCTGCTGGCTACAAACAATTTGTGCTTGATGTTTTTTTTAACTGTATGAAAACCCCCAAAGTCCTCCAGACTTCCAGCCTGACAGGGGAGACTGTCCTGACTGGGGGAGTCAGGGCTCTGCCTTCCAGCCTGACAGGAGAGACTGTTCTGACTGGGGGAGTCAGGGCTCAGCCTTCCAGCCTGACAGGAGAGACTGTTCTGACTGGGGGAGTCAGGGCTCTGCCTTCCAGCCTGACAGGGGAGACTGTTCTGACTGGGGGAGTCAGGGCTCTGCCTTCCAGCCTGACAGGAGAGACTGTTCTGACTGGGGGAGTCAGGGCTCTGCCTTCCAGCCTGACAGGAGAGACTGTTCTGACTGGGGGAGTCAGGGCTCTGCCTTCCAGCCTGACAGGGGAGACTGTTCTGACTGGGGGAGTCAGGGCTCTGCCTTCCAGCCTGACAGGGGAGACTGTTCTGACTGGGGGAGTCAGGGCTCTGCCTTACAGCCTGACAGGGAAGACTGTCCTGACTGGGGGAGTCAGGGCTCTGCCTTCCAGCCTGACAGGGGAGACTGTTCTTACTGGGGGAGTCAGGGCTCTGCCTTCCAGCCTGACAGGAGAGACTGTCCTGACTGGGGGAGTCAGGGCTCTGCCTTCCAGCCTAACAGGAGAGACTGTCCTGACTGGGGGAGTCAGGGCTCTGCCTTCCAGCCTGACAGGGGAGACTGTTCTGACTGGGGGAGTCAGGGCTCTGCCTTCCAGCCTGACAGGGGAGTCAGTTCTGACTGGGGGAGTCAGGGCTCTGCTGGTGCCAGTGCAAGATGACCTGTAAAATCGATTCAGCTTAGGTTTACACATTAATTAACAGATACGTACCCCTTGCCATCCTGGAAGGAGTGGGGAACAGACGTCCATTAATTAACAGATACGTTCCCCTTGTCATCCTGGAAGGAGTGGGGAACAGACGTCCATTAATTAACAGATACATACCCCTTGTCATCCTCGAAGGAGTGGGGAACAGGTGTCCATTAATTAACAGATACATACCCCTTGTCATCCTGGAAGGAGTGGGGAACAGACGTCCATTAATTAACAGATACATACCCCTTGTCATCCTGGAAGGAGTGGGGAACAGACGTCCATTAATTAACAGATACATACCCCTTGTCATCCTGGAAGGAGTGGGGAACAGACGTCCATTAATTAACAGATACGTTCCCCTTGTCATCCTGGAAGGAGTGGGGAACAGACATCCATTAATTAACAGATACATACCCCTTGTCATCCTGGAAGGAGTGGGGAACAGACGTCCATTAATTAACAGATACGTTCCCCTTGTCATCCTGAAAGGAGTGGGGAACAGACATCCATTAATTAACAGATACATACCCCTTGTCATCCTGGAAGGAGTGGGGAACACTCCCTTGTCATCCTGGAAGGAGTGGGGAACAGACGTCCATTAATTAACAGATACATACCCCTTGTCATCCTGGAAGGAGTGGGGAACAGACGTCCATTAATTAACAGATACATACCCCTTGTGGGGGAACAGACGTCCAATTTTAGCATGAATGTGTTATTCATTTGACTGTCTTTTGTACTAAAGTCAGGACGTCGGGGGGAATATTTTTGTTGTTGTCTTTCTCTCTTTAAGGAATCTTCTCTCTCTGAGACATTAGCCCAAGCCCCTAGGCTACAGAGCATGCACACACATCAGGACCCCTTGACACATAGCTGGCCCCTGGACACGCGTATAAACTACTGTTTTTACAGGCTTCTTAATATACAATACCAACAAACACTAACCCTCCTGCTCCAGGGCTCCTGTCTCACTTAATGCACATTGGAGCTCCTCCAGCAACATGGAGTTTGGACAGGAGTTGAGGAGAGAAAACAGAATTGATCATTGCTGATGCCTGGTCTGCCTGTCTCTCTGTCTGTCTGTCTGTCTGTCTGTCTCCCTGTCTTTCTGTCTGTCTGTCTGTCTGCCTGCCTGTCTGTCTGCCTGTCTGCCTGTCTGCCTGTCTGCCTGCCTGTTTGTCTGTTTGTCTGTCTGTCTGTCTGTCTGTCTGTCTGTCTGTCTTTCCATCTGCCTGCCTGTCTGTCTGTCTGTCTGTCTCTCTCTCTGTCTGCCGGTCTGAGAGTTTAACTTTGATCAGAGGAGTTTAAACTTGGTCAACCTCCTAAACAGTTCTCGTTTCACTTCACACACGCTCCAGTCCTACTACTAGAGAGACCACCATGGTGGGTTACACAGGACTTCTGAAGACTGTCTGTTTGCTTTATGAGGACTGATTAAGAAAGAACTGGGTTTGTGACCCGCTGGTTTACTCACAATAAACACACACAAACACAATGACACAAGTTACTAATTGACTTGTTAGTGGTGAGAAATCACTACACATCCTGTTCCATAACAGATCTGATACTCCATGTTCTACATTTAGAACATTTAGAACATTTAGAATAATTAAACATTTAGAACAATTAAATATTTAGAATAATTAAGCATTTAGAACAATTTGAACATTTAGAACTTTTAGAACATTTATAATAATTAAACATTTAGAACATTTAGAACAATTTGAACATTTAGAACATTTAGAACATTTATAATAATTAAACATTTAGAACAATTAAACGTTTAGAACATTTATAATAATTAAACATTTAGAACATTTAGAACATTTATAATAATTAAACATTTAGAACATTTAGAACTATTAAACATTTAGAACATTTAGAACATTTATAATAATTAAACATTTAGAACATTTAGAACATTTATAATAATTAAACATTTAGAACATTTAGAACTATTAAACATTTAGAACATTTAGAACATTTATAATAATTAAACATTTAGAACATTTAGAACTATTAAACATTTAGAACATTTAGAATAATTAAACATTTAGAACAATTTGAACAATTAAATATTTAGAATAATTAAGCATTTAGAACAATTTGAACATTTAGAACAATTTGAACATTTAGAACAATTTGAATAAGTAAACGTTTAGAACAATTTGAACTTTTAGAACATTTATAACATTTCTACATTTAGAACATTTCTACATTTAGAACATTTCTACATTCAAAACATTTCTACATGTCTACATTCAGAACATTACTACATTTAAAAAAAATCTACATTTCTACATTTCTACATTTCTAACATTTCTATATTCAGAACATTTCTACATTTCTACATAGAAATGTTCTGAATGTAGAAATGTAGAAATGCTAGAAATGTAGAAATGTTCTAAATGTATAAATGTCCTAAATGTAGAAATGTTCGAAATGTAGAAATGTAGAAATGTTCGAAATGTAGAAATTTTCTAAATGTAGAAATGTTCTAAATGTAGAAATGTAGAAATGTTCTGAATGTAGAAATGTTTGGAATGTAGAAATGTAGAAATGTTCTAAATGTAGAAATGTAGAAATGTTCTAAATGTAGAAATGTAGACATGTTCTAAATGTTCTACATGTAGAAATGCTGTAAATGTTCTAAATGTAGAAATGCTGTAAATGTTCTAAATGTAGAAATGTTCTAAATGTTCTACATGTAGAAATGCTGTAAATGTTCTAAATGTAGAAATGTTCTAAATGTAGAAATGTAGAAATGTTCTAAATGTAGAAATGTTCTAAATGTAGAAATGCTGTAAATGTTCTAAATGTAGAAATGCTGTAAATGTTCTAAATGTAGAAATGTTCTAAATGTAGAAATGTAGAAATGTTCGAAATGTAGAAATGTTCTAAATGTAGAAATGTTCTAAATGTTCTAAATGTAGAAATGTACTAAATGTAGAAATGTAGACATGTTCTAAATGTAGAAATGTTCTAAATGTAGAAATGTAGAAATGTAGAAATGTTCTAAGGGTAGAAATGTAGAAATGTTCTAAATGTAGAAATGTTCTAAATGTAGAAATGTAGAAATGTTCTAAATGTTCTAAATGTAGAAATGTTCTAAATGTAGAAATGTTCTAAATGTTCTAAATGTAGAAATGTTCTAAATGTAGAAATGTTCTAAATGTTCTAAATGTAGAAATGTTCTAAATGTAGAAATGTTCTAAATGTTCTAAATGTAGAAATGTTCTAAATGTAGAAATGTTCTAAATGTTCTAAATGTAGAAATGTTCTAAATGTAGAAATGTTCTAAATGTTCTAAATGTAGAAATGTTCTAAAGGTAGAAATGTAGAAATGTTCTAAATGTTCTAAACGTTCTAAATGTTCTAAATGTAGAAATGTTCTAAATGTTCTAAATGTAGAAATGTTCTGAATTATCTACATGTTTTTAAATGTAGATGAATGTTCTTTCATAACTGTGTTTGTTTGTAATGTTTCTGAGCCACTAAACATGATGAATCAGCGTGGGTTTAAAATATCCCATCAGATGTGGACATCTAGACCATAACCTGCCAACGACACTGTCTGAGGCCCACGTCTGGAGTACACACACACACACACACACACACACACACACACACACACACACACACACACACACACACACACACACACACACACACACACACACACACACACACACCTTGTGGTGCATCCCAGTGGTCATTGCTGGTTGTAGTGAAGGGCTGTGTGGTTTATAATGAAGTCTTTCATAGCCCTGGAGGGAGAGTAGAGTGGACCGTAGAGCAGAACAACCCGCAGAGATAAACACTGACTGTAAATTAAGCCTGGGGCCGGCCATGCAGGTGCTATGCTGCAAAACACCAGGCAACACTAGAAAATATACATTTTCACAACCTAAAGATTTGAATATGCATTCACGACGGCTGGATGTTAGGATCCGGGGATGACCAGCTGTACATTTTCCATACACTCATCCCCAGAGCAACATTTTGCACTGCAGTAGTTCATCTTTAGTTACACTGTTTTGCAGTAGTTCGTCCAGTTCAGAGGTCACTGCAGTAGTTCTGTCACGTTGGTATGAAGGATCGGGAGACAGGCGCAGGAATGCGTAATAGTTTTTTTAAAAGTTAAGCCCAAATTACAGCTTGTAAAGGCACGGGGACGAAGACCAAACAAACACTTAACAAAAACACAGGGTAGAAACCCAAACAAAAAGAGAGAGGAGTACCTCGAATAAATAACACACGATGATTAACACACGGGACGAGACCCGTAATCATCTGCCCAATCCACAAGGGCACGAAAGCCCAGAACACACAGCACAGGTACTCACGCACCAACGGACATTGCAACAATAATCAACCAGACCACGGAAACCAAAGGACACACATATACAAATACTAATCAGTGGGAACAGGAGACAGGTGTGATGGAAGGATCCGTGACAAGTACTTCCAGTTTAGAGGTCACTGCAGTAGTTCTACCAGTTCAGAGGTCACTGCAGTAGTTCTACCAGTTCAGAGGTCACTGCAGTAGTTCTACCAGTTCAGAGGTCACTGCAGTAGTTCTACCAGTTCAGAGGTCACTGCAGTAGTTCTACCAGTTCAGAGGTCACTGCAGTAGTTCTACCAGTACAGAGGTCACTGCAGTAGTTCTACCAGTTCAGAGGTCACTGCAGTAGTTCTACCAGTTCAGAGGTCACTGCAGTAGTTCTACCAGTACAGGCGCACCTGCAGTAGTTCTACCAGTTCAGAGGTCACTGCAGTAGTTCTACCAGTTCAGGGGTTACTGCAGTAGTTCTACCAGTTCAGAGGTCACTGCAGTAGTTCTACCAGTTCAGAGGTCACTGCAGTAGTTCTACCAGTTCAGAGGTCACTGCAGTAGTTCTACCAGTTCAGAGGTCACTGCAGTAGTTCTACCAGTTCAGAGGTCACTGCAGTAGTTCTACCAGTTCAGAGGTAACTGCAGTAGTTCTACCAGTACAGACGCCACTGCAGTAGTTCCACTAGTTCAGAGGTCACTGCAGTAGTTCTACCAGTTCAGAGGTCACTGCAGTAGTTCTACCAGTTCAGAGGTCACTGCAGTAGTTCTACCAGTTCAGAGGTCACTGCAGTAGTTCTACCAGTTCAGAGGTCACTGCAGTAGTTCTACCAGTTCAGAGGTCACTGCAGTAGTTCCTCCAGTTCAGAGGTCACTGCAGTAGTTCCTCCAGTTCAGAGGTCACTGCAGTAGTTCTACCAGTTCAGAGGTCATTGCAGTAGTTATACCAGTTCAGAGATCACTGCAGTAGAGTAGTTCTACCAGTTCAGAGGTCACTGCAGTAGTTCTACCAGTTCAGAGGTCACTGCAGTAGTTCTACCAGTTCAGAGGTCACTGCAGTAGTTCTACCAGTACAGACGCCACTGCAGTAGTTCCACCAGTTCAGAGGTCACTGCAGTAGTTCCTCCAGTTCAGAGGTCACTGCTGTAGTTCTACCAGTTCAGAGGTCACTGCAGTAGTTCTACCAGTTCATAGGTCACTGCAGTAGTTCTACCAGTTCAGAGGTCACTGCGATCACCGCTTGTTATGCCACCTGATGAGGCCTTGGTGTGTCTGAAAAGCGGGCACAAGAGGACAACAACATCAACACAAACACAACGGTTGGGTGTGATGTGATAAACCAAAGCAGCAGTTGTATGACCCAGCAGTCACTCTGGCCTGAAATATTATACAGCTGGAACACGGTGGGGAACATACACCCTGGGAATGTGGAAACATAGAGAGGAGCTCTATGCCTGGTGATCTTTTGCTCAATCACCTACCCTACCAGGATATACTGGGGAACACTACCCTACCAGGATATACTGGGGATTACTACCCTACCAGGATATACTGGGGATTACTACCCTACCAGGATATACTGGGGATTACTACCCTACCGTGATATACTGGGGATTACTACCCTACCAGGATATACTGGGGATTACTACCCTACCAGGATACAGTGCCTTGCGAAAGTATTCGGCCCCCTTGAACTTTGCGACCTTTTGACACATTTCAGGCTTCAAACATAAAGATATAAATCTGTCTTTTTTTGTGAAGAATCAACAACAAGTGGGACACAATCATGAAGTGGAACAACATTTATTGGATATTTCAAACTTTTTTAACAAATCAAAAACTGAAAAATTGGGCGTGCAAAATTATTCAGCCCCCTTAAGTTAATACTTTGTAGCGCCACCTTTTGCTGCGATTACAGCTGTAAGTCGCTTGGGGTATGTCTCTATCAGTTTTGCACATCGAGAGACTGACATTTTTTCCCATTCCTCCTTGCAAAACAGCTCAAGCTCAGTGAGGTTGGATGGAGAGCATTTGTGAACAGCAGTTTTCAGTTCTTTCCACAGATTCTCGATTGGATTCAGGTCTGGACTTTGACTTGGCCATTCTAACACCTGGATATGTTTATTTTTGAACCATTCCATTGTAGATTTTGCTTTATGTTTTGGATCATTGTCTTGTTGGAAGACAAATCTCCGTCCCAGTCTCAGGTCTTTTGCAGACTCCATCAGGTTTTCTTCCAGAATGGTCCTGTATTTGGCTCCATCCATCTTCCCATCAATTTTAACCATCTTCCCTGTCCCTGCTGAAGAAAAGCAGGCCCAAACCATGATGCTGCCACCACCATGTTTGACAGTGGGGATGGTGTGTTCAGCTGTGTTGCTTTTACGCCAAACATAACGTTTTGCATTGTTGCCAAAAAGTTCAATTTTGGTTTCATCTGACCAGAGCACCTTCTTCCACATGTTTGGTGTGTCTCCCAGGTGGCTTGTGGCAAACTTTAAACAACACTTTTTATGGATATCTTTAAGAAATGGCTTTCTTCTTGCCACTCTTCCATAAAGGCCAGATTTGTGCAATATACGACTGATTGTTGTCCTATGGACAGAGTCTCCCACCTCAGCTGTAGATCTCTGCAGTTCATCCAGAGTGATCATGGGCCTCTTGGCTGCATCTCTGATCAGTCTTCTCCTTGTATGAGCTGAAAGTTTAGAGGGACGGCCAGGTCTTGGTAGATTTGCAGTGGTCTGATACTCCTTCCATTTCAATATTATCGCTTGCACAGTGCTCCTTGGGATGTTTAAAGCTTGGGAAATCGTTTTGTTTCCAAATCCGGCTTTAAACTTCTTCACAACAGTATCTCGGACCTGCCTGGTGTGTTCCTTGTTCTTCATGATGCTCTCTGCGCTTTTAACGGACCTCTGAGACTATCACAGTGCAGGTGCATTTATACGGAGACTTGATTACACACAGGTGGATTGTATTTATCATCATTAGTCATTTAGGTCAACATTGGATCATTCAGAGATCCTCACTGAACTTCTGGAGAGAGTTTGCTGCACTGAAAGTAAAGGGGCTGAATAATTTTGCACGCCCAATTTTTCAGTTTTTGATTTGTTAAAAAAGTTTGAAATATCCAATAAATGTCGTTCCACTTCATGATTGTGTCCCACTTGTTGTTGATTCTTCACAAAATACAGTTTTATATCTTTATGTTTGAAGCCTGAAATGTGGCAAAAGGTCGCAAAGTTCAAGGGGGCCGAATACTTTCGCAAGGCACTGTACTGTGGATTAATACCCTACCATGATATACTGGGGATTACTACCCTACCATGATATACTGGGGATTACCACCCTACCATGATATCCTGGGGATTACAACCCTACCATGATATCCTGGGGATTACTACCCTACCATGATATCCTGGGGATTACTACCCTACCATGATATACTGGGGATTACTACCCTACCATGATATCCTGGGGATTACTACCCTACCATGATATCCTGGGGATTACTACCCTACCATGATATCCTGGGAATTACTACCCTACCGTGATATACTGGGGATTACTACCCTACCATGATATCCTGGGGATTACTACCCTACCATGATATACTGGGGATTACTACCCTACCATGATATCCTGGGGATTACTACCCTAACCTTGATATACTGGGGATTACTACCCTACCATGATATACTGGGGATTATACCCTACCTTGATATCCTGGGGATTACTACCCTACCATGATATACTGGGGATTACTACCCTACCATGATATCCTGGGGATTACTACCCTACCATGATATCCTGGGGATTACTACCCTACCATGATATACTGGGGATTACTACCCTACCATGATATCCTGGGGATTACTACCCTACCATGATATACTGGGGATTACCATCCTACCATGATATACTGGGGATTACTACCCTACCATGATATCCTGGGGATTACTACCCTACCATGATATCCTGGGGATTACTACCCTACCATGATATCCTGGGGATTACTACCCTACCGTGATATACTGGGGATTACTACCCTACCATGATATCCTGGGGATTACTACCCTACCATGATATACTGGGGATTACTACCCTACCATGATATCCTGGGGATTACTACCCTAACCTTGATATACTGGGGATTACTACCCTACCATGATATCCTGGGGATTACTACCCTACCATGATATCCTGGGGATTACTACCCTACCATGATATACTGGGGATTACTACCCTACCATGATATCCTGGGGATTACTACCCTACCATGATATACTGGGGATTACCATCCTACAATGATATACTGGGGATTACTACCCTACCATGATATACTGGGGATTATACCCTACCATGATATCCTGGGGATTACTACCCTACCATGATATCCTGGGGATTACTACCCTACCATGATATACTGGGGATTACCATCCTACCATGATATACTGGGGATTACTACCCTACCATGATATACTGGGGATTATACCCTACCATGATATCCTGGGGATTACTACCCTACCATGATA